>NC_137676.1:46706374-46786374 GCF_963989245.1 Nansenia antarctica
TATACTCAATGAACCTGTGCCTGCAGCACCGCGCCAGCTGGTTGAAACTCCCGTTGACAGCGGGGGGAATAGAAACGTTTTACCAGGGAATTCTCTCCGCGCTGTGTCGACCGTGATAAGAGTGTCGTATCGACACCATTCAAATGGTTTCGGATTCCCTGTCCTCTCCCCTATCCGGACACGTTTGAATTGTTATCCTAACTCACGGTAAACCGAAGTTATTAACCCGCAAAGGGTGCCTCCAGTAGCCAGGCAGTAGCCATCTCATATGCTCATACAGTTCATAAAGCAGACAAGTGAAGGCAGTGGTTTTAAGGGTTCAAAAAACATGACTTTATTATGTGTACATAGCTTCCTCTCTCTCTTTCTCTTTCTCTCCAAAAAAACACGGTTAATAATATACCACATGCCGAGGGAAAGGCATACGATAGCTTCAAGTTCCTCCATGTCGCTATTGTTGTGGCTGTGTTGTGTCTCGGGAAAATATACGTCACCACCATGGCGCGCTTTTATGACGCGTAACTCCGCCTACTATCGCCTACTCCTCCTACTAGTTCCTGGTCTGTTGTGTATAGTGGAAAACCAGAACTGTTCAAAAGCGTGCCGAAGCGAGCCGACCCGACCCGATCCGGGCCGATAGTGGAAAAGCGCCATTAGATATCAGTTAGTGGTAAGTGACAGTGCCCAGATAAACAGAACCAAAGTTTGGAGTGAAGTCTTTCCCTGTTCATTGACTCTTTTTCAATATAAGGAACCAAATAAGTAATTTGTCATTTAGGGGAACTATCCCAATAATGTAAAGTGTGACTGACTTCTCTTTGCCCAAGAATGGCACCAATTGTGATGGATTCTGAAATATGTTAATACGCCTAACCAGTAGGTGGCGCTCCCTACCGAATTGGATGCAGTCATAGAACCTGTAAGATACCTGAATAAGAGTCAGTTCAGTAAAGTGATGGTCAATTGCATGTCATGTCTCCGTGTGAGTTATTACTTGTAACCCCTATCAGTCATTGTTATTAATAAGACAAAGACATATTACATCAATGTCTCTGTTAACTAATAAATGGCGCTGTAGAACTGTTGTATAAAAGCAATATCACACTCGAGGTCGTGCTGTTATACTGAATATCAGCAGGGCTGTGATTGTCTTTGACCGAATCACAGCCGTGCTGAGACCTCGAGTGTGATGTTAAGTACTAGCTATCAACCAGCTGTATCATTGATTAGCTAAATGGGCTGTCAGTCAATCACTGTCACGAAACTCAGTTTTGGCAAATAGATACTGTGCTATATGGACAAAAGTATGTGGACACATTTATCGTCTGGGGCTGTTTTCATGATTTGGGCTAGGCCCCATAGTTCCAGGCAAGGGAAATCTTAATGCTACAGCATACAATGCGTTTCTAGATAATTATATGCTTCCAACTTTCGTGGCAACAGTTTGGGGAAGGCCCTTTCCAGTTTCAACATGACACTGCCCCCCATACACAAAGTGAGGTCCATAATGACATGGTTTGCTGAGTTTTGTCTGGGAGAACTTGACTGGCCTGCACACAGAGCT
The DNA here is from genome assembly GCF_963989245.1 of Nansenia antarctica. Classification (NCBI taxonomy): domain Eukaryota; kingdom Metazoa; phylum Chordata; class Actinopteri; order Argentiniformes; family Microstomatidae; genus Nansenia; species Nansenia antarctica. Next base: position 46,707,939 of record NC_137676.1, read on the forward strand.
CTGACCTCAACCTCATCGAACACCTTTCGGATGAATTGGAACGCCGACTGCGAGCCAGTCCTTCTCGCCCAACATCAGTGCTCGACCTCATTAATGAGCAACCATACTCCTAAAATCTAGTAGAAAGTCTTCCCAGAAGAGTGGAAGCTGTTACAGCAACAACGGTGGTTACCAACTCCATATTAATGCCCATGGTTTTGGAATGAGAAGTTCAACAAGGGTTCAACATGGGTGTGATGTTCGGGTGTCCCAATGCTTTTGTCCATATAGTGTATCTTTGTCATCTTGGGCCGTGAGTAAACTACTAAACTCTCAGTAACAGCTTTGAACAAAAGCGTGTAGAATGCTGAAAAAAAATCACAAATCTCATGTGAAATGAAATATGTTTAGAGTATAATGTTAACATACTAATGTTAATATACATATAAATGTTTTGTTAACAATAACACTCATTTTGAGATTGGATGTAACAGTGTTACCCTTCAGTTTTGTAGACTTCTTTTCCTGCTATCCATCAATTATGTGTTTCTAAGTTAGAAGCCTATGGCCTCCTTGGATGGCATTTCCCCTGCAAGAGTTACAGTTACACGGTAACATGGCATGTCCCCATCAACCAACTTCATGCGTCAGCCTAATAAACGTTGAATATTACAATTAAAAATAACATAAATAACCATGTTTTATAAAACACAGAATTATGCCAGTGACACATTATTTTAATATACTTTCTGCCAGTTTGACAGTTAATAATTTGACAGTTGCTTTAAAAATGACTTAGATTAGGCCTACATTCTAATTGTGTTGAAGTCTATTATAAGTATACTTAAATTTAACATATTTCAAATATACTTAAAATGCTCAAGACCTACATCATTTTAAATGTTTGTATATTAAAAGCTTAAATACAATTTAACATGGGTCATTTTTGTATCCTTTAATATTAGATTATATTAGATTCAACTTTATTGTCATTGCTAATATACTGTAACAACCCTGTATAAGCCCCATTAGCAGCTCCGTCAAGGGCGTTAACTCTCTTGGTGTTGTAGCTAGCATGGCCGGTTTGTAAGCAGAAGATCATGAGTTTAATACCCGCTTAAGGCAAGCCTCTCTGCCCTACGGTTTGGTGTCAGTAGTGGGATGGCACCTCAACATGAGGGCCATTGGAGAGGCATATGAGGGACTTGAGGCGCTTGGTATCCAGTGAAGCGTGAGGGCACGCTCTCTTGAACGGAGGGGATAGTGTAACGACCCCGTTAGCAGCTCCGCCAAGGGAGTTACAATAACGCTACAATAATTTAACTTAAGTATACTAGAAATATAATACTTCAGTAAAGTATTTCTTTTTTCATTTGGGATGGCATTACAGTTCCTCAATGTTGTACTTGATCAAGATTATGGCATTTGTTCTACTTATTTTAAGCACATTTTCACTCATTTGCAAGTCGACCCATCTTTTGACGAAAAAGAAACATCTCAACAAGATGTAAAGAGCCAAATTGAAAAACAACAGTAAGCACTGAAGTCATTACTCAAGAAAATTTGTAACGTTATGCCTTCATGACAAATAGGCCTAATCCTTTTTTCTTAAACTTCCACCACATCTAAAACTTCCCAGAATGCCTTGAGTTTTCCGTCTTGTGATCATGCCGATGGACTAAGTCTGAGAGAAATGAGAAATTTAACAGATAAATAAAATAAGAGAGAGAGAGAGAGAGAGAGAGAGAGAGAGAGAGAGAGAGAGAGAGAGAGAGAGAGAGAGAGAGAGAGAGAGAGAGAGAGAGAGAGAGAGAGAGAGAGAGAGAGAGAGAGAGAGATGCAAGAGAGAACGAGGGACAAAGGAAGGAGAAAAAAAAACTAGGTTTTGACCTGGTTATTTTGTTTGCAATATCTATCTTTGCGATGTCTGTCTTGTGTGTGTCTTGTTTTTATTCCATCTGAGATCAGAGAAAGAATGTTTCCAGTTTGTTGCTGAAAGAGGGCAAAAGCAAACCTTGCCTTGTGTAAGCATGGTCACACCTGTGTGTTGTGTAGCCACAACAACCAGGGTTGTTTATGGCTAAACACAACAGCACTCAGACTGTTCCTTTATAAGGCATTTGGCCAAGGTTTACCTGTAAACAACAGGAGCAGTGGTGGAGGATGGTGATTGGACATTGTTTAAATCTGTCCCTATGGGAGCCCTTGCTTAACATTAACATTTCTAATATAGTTGACATTTGAACAGCAAAACTCCATGTCACACTTGTCAGAAATGTCTGAAATCTCAAATTAAACATGGAACAGTGAAATTAGAAACATGAAACATGATTTAGTATATCATAACTTTTCTGAATACTATTTGTTGCCTAATAATTTCAGCAAATCTGCATCACCATTCCTGTGTCAAAAAACTATAAATAAATACAACATGGTAATAATGTATTTAGGATGACGTAAAAAAAAATACACTCAGATGTGTGAGCCTGTTTACTTTAAATACCATTAGCACCAGCTGTGAAATCATCCTGTTAGCACAATGAATATTTCAAATTGAGAGGCAGTTAAAAATTGGGCTGAATATTCTTTCATGTCTCCTGAGAAAAACAAGCAAAATTTGCATTAATTTCTTGGTTGCATTAGGAGGCGGTTGGGATTGAAATAAATACTACTAGATTTTCTGCTTATCTCTTCTCACACTCTGTTATGACATCTAACTGCACTTGACCATGTTCCTTGTTTGTGTTTCTGTAAGTCCTTTATACAGTTTGTCTTGCAATGAGGAGCTAAGAGGCAAAATAAAACCAGTGGTAAGAGACCCCAGTGGCCAAGTAGAAGGGTACAATGCAAGGCGGTGGTAGCTATGGGCAGTGGTGGGCTCAGCCCACCCAAAAGTGCATCTTGCCAACCTGAAGTGAAATTAAGAAATGTTTTCATGATTGTTGATATTCCTGGGATGTGTTTGAATGTTTAATCTCATATTTGTATTTACTCAGGGTCCTGCCCACCAAGGTGTTGGTTCTGGCACCGGGCCTGGTACAATGTCTGAAACAGATGTTGTTCTGATCATTTGTTTTCTCACCAGCCAAATAATAGTGTGCATAGCTGATTGTCTTGAGGTTCATCTAGACATGGAAAATAATTATGTGCCAATAAGACAGATTTTTTTGCAAATAGATGGGATATTCTCCCCTAAATCAAAATGAAAATCCAATAGCACCTCAAAAGATAAATTGATTCTCTGGATGAGATGTGTGAGAGATAGATTGGCATTATATATGCAATGGTTTGGTCGTTAAAGAATGTGTACCATATGTCATATGTCCTCTTCTCCTGTAAAGAACCCTGATTCCAGTAACAAAGGAGTGCAGTGCACATAGAGCTTAACCTGAATTCTTCAAAGAAGATACCAACAGTGTTCCACTGTGGCTTTATCTTAAAAGCACTGTCTTAATATTTACAGGTATGTTCCTTAATTGAACCTTTGCGAATGTAGACAAAATCAAGTGTCAGGTAGAATAACAGACAGCAAAACATCATATCTATATGTGAATTGATTACAGCTCAGGCACGGTCCTGCAGAAGTTGTCCGATAGGTTGAGGTCATTGTTCAGGTGCTGCTGCTCTATGAATTCTGAGGTCTCCTCGATAATCTGTCCAGGGATGTGGAAGTCAGCAGGTGTGTTGTGTTGGACTGCAGAGTTCTGAGGTGGGTCCTGCTCTTCATTCTCGGGGCTGGCCCTGTTATGGGAGTCGCGGGGCTCCAGATTGCACCCAGTGCCCTGGAGGAACTGCATGAAGTTCTCCTCGATGGAGGCCTCCCGGCTGGGCAGCTGCTCCCCCTCGCCCGGCCCTGCCCGCTTGAAGAGACAGGCCAGGTGCCGGCCCAGTTCCTCACGGATCTGCCTGTTTAGACAGCCATAGAAGAAGGGGTTGGACGTAAAGCAAAAGTAGCCGATCCATGTGACCACTTCCTCTAGCTGGGCCAGAGAGGCAGGAGAGGTAGACACCAGAGCCGAGTAGAGATGGAAGGAGAAGTAGGGGAGCCAGCAGCACAGGAACTGCCCGCCCACTGCCACTAGAACCACGGCAGCCTTCGCTCCACTGAAGGTCCTCTGGGTGGTGGTACGGGCCCCCCCCAGGCTGGCCACCATGGTGGAGTGGCTGCTCAGCGACTCTGAGCGCTGCCGGGGCGTGTCCATCCAGGTGGGCATGGGGCCGTGCTGCATGGCAGCTACCCTTGCCACCTTGAACATGTTGCAGTACACCACCAGGATGATGAGCACAGGGCACAGGAAGTAGATGGCGGTGAAGAAGATCATGAACACCAGGCGCGTGGCTCCCCCTCCAGTCCAGTGTAGGGAGCAGCGTCTCTGCCCAGGGGTTTGGACAGGACCCCCTACCCCCACGTCCCCCTGGAGCACCCAGCCCAGGAGCGGGAGGACAGACATGACGATGGCTTTAACCCATATCCCAACAAGCACTGACACCACCACCCCCACAGTCATCTTGACTTCATGGCGCATGGGGTGGACGATGTAGTAGTAGCGTTCCACATTGATAGCAGCGATAGAAAGGATAGCGGCACTGACCAGACACACACTTAGGCAGAGGTAGCTCCGGCACAGGGCCTCATCCACCAGCACCCGGTCAGAGAGCATGCCCAGGGGCATCAGCACCAGGGCTGCCAGCAGGTCCACCAGACACAGGTGGAACACAAAGGCAAACTTGCGTAGCTGTGGTGTCTTGGTAATGACAGCCATGACGGCCAGATTCCCCACCACAGCCAGCATGTCCATGAGGAGCATGGCGCACAGGGCCAGGGACTGGGTGAGTGCCTGGCCGTTGGTCTGGCTCACGTTAGAGCCATTAAGGTGCAGTGAGGCTGGGAGCCAGGGGGGGGCGGAGAGGGAGGCATTCCACAGGAGACTGGGCATTTCAGGAGGCTCCATGAGAGGATGGGATGAGAGAGGCCACTGACTCTCACAGGCCCATTACCCATCCTCCCTTGTCGTAGGGTGGGACTGAGGAATGAGGGCTCAGGTAGTGCTGTCTGTCGGAGCAGCCAGTGCAGGACAGGTCATGACCCTGGTGGACCTCTGGACTATGGATGGGCTTCAGGTTGCCCTAGGTTCTGGATTGGTACGGCTTTGCTTGATTACATGACTATATAAGTGTTGTTGTTTATCTCAAAGCTCCCAAGGAAGGCAGCCCTCTTACTTCAAGAGGCTACTTGTTGGAGAGATTGGACTCTGAAACAAAGGAGAAACATTATTGGTCAAAAGCAAGTTTCAAACAAGAAGCAGATCTCAAAACAGCTCTAATGAATTATGTCATGGATGACATAACATTTTAAAAATCTTTAAAATCATCTCTGCATAAACACGAATGGTTCCAGTTTGCTTCATGAAATTATCTAATAAAGCTTTGAATGCCATTCAAATCACTATCTGACCTTCTAATAATTTCATTCAAACATTCAGAAGCTGTATCAAAAGAGCCTACAGATAAATCAAAGATAGGGACCTTCCCAAGCACAGTTCAAGGTCAAAATACAGTATCCTCTCCTGTCAGTTATCACTGAAATATAGACAGGAGCATTTAAACTATTTAATGTAAGTGTTTAACATGGTGTTATGGCCATCACAGTGGTCTTCATTTGGTGCATGGGTAGTCCATTTTACTCTTGTGTTTCCAAGTATGCCACAGACTTCATTTACATCCCAGTTCTTAATTTACCACATCTTTGACATCTGCATCATCAAATGTGTGTTTTCAGGACACCCAACCCCGCAGGGAGAAGCTTAAAGCACGAATGCGACCATATGTCTCCTTTACCAAAGTCAGAAATTGCTAACTGTAGGGAGAATTTGTCAGCTGTGACACTCTGTTGGCTGAATTACTGATTTCATGGTTTACACTTATGGAGATTAAAAAGTAAACATGTCTTGAAGAGTAAGAATAGCCAAAATATGGTATTATTTATCACCTTGATCTGATGTGGGAGATTACTGAGTGATGGCAAAGATACAGCATTTATGGGGGTGTTGTGCATTCAGACTTTATGCTATATCTGCAATCAAAGTGAAAATAAATGTTTATAAATAAAAACTATACTATACAGTGTGTATTTTCAGGTAGGTAGGGATACTACCAGAAGTATGGCATGGACTAAGGGAGCAGCTTTAATGGAATAATGGTCTGATGCTGGGGGGGGGGGATGGTGTCTTAGCTCCAGGCCTCTGTGTGCATGTACTTCCCATTAACAACAGAGTAATCAGGAGGCTCTGTTCTGTGTTTGCTGTCACAACCTCACCTGGCCACAACCCCGCACACTGTCACAGTCATGGAACAACTGCACAGGCTTTTGGTACATTTCCATACACATTACATCTGCATGTGCAATTTGTCCATTTCATAAGTGTGACGAGCACATTGTTGTGCCTGTTCTTTTCCAGCTTGTCACGCACAACAAGCATGCCCGACAAAGCTCTGATTTTACCCAGAGGTCTTAAATAGGTCTGAGGGTCAAAGCAACTATCAACCCAATAAAAAAACTATAAACAATGTTTTAGCTGTGATGTAGTGATATAGTGAGATGCCCCAAAAGATGCTCAGTTGAATCAGCATTAAGTGGTTTATTTCTTTTTCGGGTCCAGAGCTTCTCAACCGTGTTATACAAGGGAGGGACCGTCATAGAACTGTTACCTCCTTTGACATCCACTTTGACATCCACTCACTGGACTAGTCAGGACCATGCACTAGTGCACTGGTCCATCTCAACAGGCATTTCTGTGTACAGATTATGTGCTGATCCAGTTAATCTACTGCAATGTCATACTGAGAAACAACATTCAGAAAATAGTGAAACCAAAACATTCTGCTGACCAGCCAGTCTTTCTAACATCATGTCAATTCATTATTCACAGCAAGGAAATATATCCTGACCCAATCCTAATTCTGTGTTATTTGCATGTCAAGTACATGTCAAGGGATACAAGTGGCCTGGTGACCAATTTAAGTCAATTATCAAAGTCATTCGGAGCAGGGAACCTCTCACAGTGCTCTGAGGTGACATTTAATGAAGGGTGGTGTACAGTTCTCTTGAAGGTTAGACTGCACAAATTCTACACATTACATACACAATAGAGAACAGTCTGGCTCGCCAATGTCTGTTCGACATTTTTACATTTACATGTTTGGCATTTAGCAGACGCCTTATTCCAAAGCGACTTACAATCAATACATTTGACTAAGCAAGTGAATCATCAATCCACTAGTCGTAGCAGGAAGAGTAATCTAGCTCAGACCCGGGGCATGTGCAACAAAGCACTCTTTCTAATTTTAGAAACATAATTTTGTTACATTTTGTTAAAAACCCCTTTAAAAACCCCTTTAAGTCCAAAAATCTACAGAATACTTAATATTAAACAAAAGGTTGCTGCATTTTTGGCATTTCACAGTTTCCCATTTAATAAGATCACACTTAGAGACTTAAAATTGCTTGAAACACTACCTCACTGTCCAGGAGCTCACAACAATGTCAGGCCATGTCGGAATCTCAGATGCTGCCAATTGAGAAACCTATGACCCTATCATACACACATTACTTTGTGTTTACTGCAAAGGAACAAAGTTTTGAGCAACAAAAATAAGAACATTTTCATCATATGATGCTTCCTACTGTGTGTCCTATTTTCTCTCTCTAAACCTGACCCTTTCCAGTAAACAGACTGTAGCTTGTAGTGGACATATTGTAGACTATATGATGTTCTAATGCTGTGTCACAGATTTGTACAGTAGTGTCTATAGTCAAATGTAAATGTGGTATCTGTGAACAGTGGTCAGAATGGAAGTAGGACATACCTTAGTCTGGAGATGGCTGCTCCCTCCTGCTCAGGTTCACAGTCTGCTATGGAAGTGGACCAGTTTCGCTCTTTCACAAACACACACACACACACACACACACACACACACACACACACACACACACACACACACACACCACGTCAGAGAGAGAGAGGGAGATAGATAGAGAGAGGGAGAGAGAGAGAGAGAGTGAGAGAGGCGCTCCTGTGTCTCTTCCTCACCTGGCCCTTTCATCTCCTTGTCTTCCCACCTCCCCACGCTGACCCCCTATTCCCGCAAATCCAAACGCTCACCCACACACACACGTGCGCACACACACACACACACAAACACGCACGCACGCACACACACACACACACACACACACACACACACACACACACACACACACACACAGACACAAACACACACACACACACACACACCTCTCCCCCTCAGTTATCTTCTGGCCGGGTCTCCAGTCCAGGTGGCCAAGGCAAAGCAGGAGCAGAATGGAAGGAAAAACAAAAAGAGCACAGGACGGCGCGCACCTCTCGTCTTCCAGCTTCTGATGCACGAAAGCACAGACACACATACACTCACACACTCACACACACACACACACACACACACACGTGCTGGCTCCGGCACGCGCTAAGGGCAACTGCAGAGCAGGCAGGCAAGCAGGCAGGCAGCATCCAGCCTCTCTGCTCTCCACTGGGTCTTAGTGTCTCACAGCCACAGTCTCCCCCTGGATAGATGGCTCCCTTTCTGGATATTCACTTCCCAGAGCTCTGATAGCTTCAGTAAAGGTCAGGCCAGGTCTTCCTGATGAGGAGAAAAATGTGGAACAATTGGGACACCAAATCATCTTTTCTCTTGGACTCAACGGTTCTAATTTATTCTGTATCTCCTTATGGGGGCTTGCCAGGATCCTACTCACCACAATCCTGCAAAAGCCGTCTCACGAGGATGGATTATTGATTTGCCAGGGGAAAGAACGACAATGGTTAATGTTAATGAGCTGAGATTAACATGTACAAAAGCCCTTGTACACATTCAATTGGACTTTATGTCTTTATTTCACACAGTGGGTTTACTATTATGTCTCTAGACAGGTACTCTGTTCATCATTCTAATACCTGAGAGCTAATGTGACAGTACAGAATGATTACTGTATGTGCGTAATGTACTGCAATTGCAAACAGGTAAACAATGATCAAAGAGATAAAAGTCTCTAAGATAATAGTTAATAAGATAAATGTTAACATTAGTCAACATGCCATGAGGGGTCATTTGACCCCTATGAGTAAAGATAACTGTTGTGTCGGAAGCAGGGTAATTTACAAGCAGCCAACTAGTGATCGTTGTGTGTAAATAGCAGATTCCCATTCTAAAGAGGTGGCTCTTTTAGTAGGTAAGAAGGCACGACTGTTCTAGGGCTATGGTGTAAATAAAGGTAGGCCTCTCTCTGTCTGCAATTCACCTGACAATGACAGTACTGGAGAAAGTACTGGATTAGCAGAGTTTAGGGATGAGGATATTAAATAACGATGAAATGAATCATTTCAATTTTTGTTTTTTTAAGGATTAGATAAGGATTGATTAACATTAACATTGTCCAGCATGAATAACATTAACATTGTCCATTGTGCCTCCACACCACCATTGGACTCTCAGGCTCTGCACTGAAGTGGTTTCAGTCCTATCTCTCTGGCAGGACCAGGGCTGGACTGGGACAAAAATTAGGCCCTGCCATGTGGCTCAGACCAACACAATCGGTCCGACCCCGCCGATCAACATGCTGGCAGTCTGTTGAATATACCATTTGTAAAACCCCCTATAGAGCGGAGTAAGTGACATGGACAGCAAGTATACCAGCAAATCAGCAAAGTTCTCATTTACATGTACACACAGGCTGCATGATTGCATTATGTTACACCAGAAGCCCAGTCATTTCAAATGGAAGGTTGCAAGACAACATTATTGGGTTGCAGACTGCATGAGTTTTATTTCTCCATGCAATAAAAAGCATTCATTAGTTCTGAACTAGGCTAGTGTAGATTTTTTTATTTTTTTTTATTTTTTTTCAAATAAAAAGTACACCCATTGTTGGTATTGCATTTATGTCAGTGACAGTGATACCTCAACTTGCTAGCTAGCAACAAAATAGAAAGTCACAAAATGCAGAACACCCCCATCTAACGTTAGCTATAGAGTCCACAGCCAAGCAGCACTAACGTTACACCACGAGAGAGATCACTGTGTGTGCATGAATTCCAGCCAAGTCCTGGTGAAGCGCAATGCAATCATGCTGCCTGTACGGGTTAGCATAAGTCATAAGACATTCTCTGCTGCTGCTCCCTTAATCTGGCCAATGCAAGCGACTAACATAACTTTGCTTTTGTAAAACCAAGTAACAACATTGCTTACCTCTCTAGCTGTGTCCTGTCTCCTCCTCAATTGCTAACGGCACATCAGTGCTAACGTTAGTTAGCGGTAAAGATGTTGCTGTGGCAGCCGCAGCTGTAGTAGGCCTAGCCCCCACAGTCGATCCAGAGAACATATCTGTCAGTTTCTGACATTTTGAGGCATCCTCTGCTAGCTTCTTACTTTTTTTCTCCCTAATTTTCTGGGCACCCCCTTTCACTATCTTATCTACGAACATGACACTGTACTTGGGTTGTCGGCCGAGGGATCAGAGTGGGGGAGGGGGCCGATGGACAGCAGGGCCTAAGCATGTGATTGGGCCAGCCCATGTGTTAGTATAAACGGGGGCCGCCGCTTGATTCAGCGCTAGTTGATGCCGTGCTATTTTGGGCCGCGCTAGTTTTTTTTTTTTTTTTTTTTTTTTTTGGGGGGGGGGGGGGGGGGGTTAGGCGGCCCGACCGGCCCAAAACTAGCGCGGCCCATCTGCCAGCGGGCAGAAAGATTGTATGGCCAGTCCAGCGGTGGGCAGGACTGAATACGTCTCAGTGGGAGGATGCAAGTCCAGACTGCTCCCTGTTACCTGTGGTGTTCCACAGGGGTCGGTTCTCGGCCCCATCCTCTTCATCACTTACATGCTCCCCCTCGGTCGTGTCATCAGCAGACATGGGATGTCTTTCCATTGTTATGCTGATGACACACAGCTCTACATTAAAACTGCCCCAAGCCCCTCTGCAGCCATGTCATGTCTCACCACCTGTCTTGAGGAGATAAAGGCATGGATGAACAATAACTTCCTGCAGTTAAACAATAACAAATCCTAAGCTCTTCTTGTTTTTTACTATGTTTTTAACTTGTTATGTTTTTAGGTTGTTTAGTTTTTTTCTCTCTGTAGCACTTTGTAGTACTCTGAGATTCTTTTGAATGAAAAGTGCAATACAAATAAAATGCATTATTATTATTATTATTATTATTATTATTATTATTTTCCAACATCAATACGGAAAAGGACATTATCTACATTCCATATGTCTTCACTATGTCATTCAATTTGTGGGATTCAGTCCCCATTACTACCCCCATGAACATTTGTCCCAGGATGCTTTGTGTAAATTATTATTATTGCACATTCCTCCCCCTAAAATTGTTAGCGGCTGTGTTCCCAAGGGGGCCCTTTCACCAATTGAAGTGCTGCACCTTTGCCCAGGACGTGGGAAAATCTTAGACTTATATTGCTAGAGAAGCCACGTGCTATCTTTCCCATTCATTGCATTTTTTACAGCATGAGGTGAGAAGGTTTTAGGCAATTGCCAGGTCTTCTTCTTTAAATGTAATTGTAAATGGCTTTCAGTGGCATGACGCCATCTACTGGTGCCTATAATTCCCCTGGATATTAATAATTTAATAATTTAATAATTTAAATAATTTAATATTAGAGCTGTGTTGACACTACACAAACAGATACTCCAGCACAGTAGGGAGGTATTCCATCAACATCGCTAGAGGACAATCCAGGCTTATTTTGATAAGTCTCACAATATCTCTATGGAGTGAGTTCAGTGAATAGCAGACTGCCCCTGAGATATGCATACATTGGGAAAAACTACACAATATGGGAACTGTGAATGTTGTTATGGTAACTTTCCATGTCCAACGTAAGAAGAATACTAATCAACTTCCTGTATCTCCTCTCATTCTTCTTCTCTCCCAACAACTAAACCCCAGAGTAGGCTACATACTGTATAATGCTGTGCACCCTACTGTGAAATCATGGCTCAGCAGTAGGGGGAGCTCTTAGATTTCTGAACTTACAGCGAAGTCTTCTCAAACATAAAACAGGATTTTACACAACATACACAACAGCTGGTTTTGACATGATATGTGTCAGAAATGCATTGATATAATATGACAAAAACACAATCGTGTACATTTTTTGTTACAAACCATAACTGGTAATGTCAACTTGTAATCATTGCTAAATGATACTCAGTCAAGCAGAAATATAATTATTTTCAAGTATTAGTGACAAATCGCAGATAGAAATTCCAGACACTCTTGAAATGTACTGAGATGTGAATGAGTTGTGAACTACATGTCTACAAGTCCTCTATGTATTGTGATAATGGTGTAATTTCCATAGTTTAATGGAAGCACACAAGGGAGTGCTGTGCATTGCCTGCACTCTATGTTGGAGTCAGCCATCAGAGAGTGAATGATATCATCTATGCACAGTTGTGTATGTTTGTATATGTTTTCTAGATCATTTCATTGTCCATATTTTCTTCAGTGTTCATGTTAGGAGAGACCCAGAGGAATCAACCCACGTCTACCGTATCTCAGTACCGGGGCTACCGGGTGTGGCTTGGTTTGGAGCTGTATCAGATACAAACACACACACACACACACACACACACACACACACACACACACACACACTCACTCACACACACACACACTCACAAACTCACACACACACACACACATACACACACACAAACACACACACACACTCACACACACACACACACACACACACACACACACACACACACACACACACACAGAGGGAGAGGGGGGGGGTGGGAGAGTGAGAGAGAGAGAGAGGGGGGGGGAGGGTGCTTATGTGACCATATGTGCATTTACATGTCAATGCATGATCTGAGTCAGATATTATATTTAGCTGGTACAGTGATCTGCATGTCTCTCCTAGTTGTACCTAGACATTCTTCTGTTGTTTTATAAGGTGTAATGTTAAAGAATGTAAATGCACCTTACCAGAAGGACGAGGCTATACTGTTTATACTGATTATACTACTTTTCAGCCTTGAACATTTCAGCTGCTCTTATCACTATCATGGTTATTGTTATTCAAATAGTTGCAATGAGTTTGGAAAGTGGCAGCAGCTTAAAACAGACATGTCTGGGGAGATGGGAGACTAAAATCACATTAGCTAAATCCACAGAAAGAAGTCTCCATTGAGAAAGGGTCTCCAAGCAGTCAGGGAACGTTGAGTTAAATAAGTTATTCCTTTTAGAAAGCTTTTTGTTGCTTTCCTCCAGGGTGTTACTGTAGATGTTTGGAAAAAAAATACAGTACTACAAAATCCCTCTTTGTAGTCCTATAACGATGCAAAATGTGTCACTTATTATTATTATTATTATTATGTTGGTTGTTATTATTATGATGGTGGTGGTTGGCAAGTAGTTCATGCTCCATATGCTCAGGGGGGTATTCCATCAACGTCGCTAAAGGAAAATCCTGGCTTATTTTGGATAACTCTCGCGAGACTTGTCAGAATATGCCTGGATGTTTTTAGGAACTCTCGCGAGACTTGTCAGACTAAACCTGGATTTTCTTTTAGCGATGTTGATGGAATACCCCCCAGATGTCTTAGACAGACAGATGCCAGTTAGTGCCGGTTAGTCTTGGAATAAGGTTAGTGGTTGTGTTAGTTGGTGACAATCACCATGCCCTAGGAGTCATGCCCTAGAACAATTAGCAATTAACACTCCCTGTTGGCAGTGTCATCTTCAGCACATACTCACAGAGTGCTAATGTTCCTAAGGGCACCGTCTGCCCAGAGATGCACACACATTGAGGGGACAGTACTTGTGATGATTGTGTTTTGACTGTATGTATGATTGTGTATTGTTGAACAGGAGGGAAGTGTCAAAACAAGTGTAAGTGTAAGTGTGTTGTCTCTATTTGAAAATGTGTGAATGTAATATGCACTGAATGTATATATGTATTTATTTACATAATGATGTCTGCATGAGTGTATATGAATGAATGAATGAATGGTCTTTATTGTCATTGCTATAGTACAGGTACCAAACAACGAAATTTAGGAGGGGTGGCTCCCCTGGTGCTAGGAAAGAAAAAAAAAGAGAAAAAAAACACAAGAAGGGAAGGAGCTGGTTTACATAAATAAAGGCTATGTACACTATCCACTATACTATACTGTACAGATAGACGACTAGGGTTGTCATATTGCACATAGTGTTATTGCACATTCATTTGAAGTGTCGCAGTTTGCAGGCTAGAAATGTACATATTTGTGCCTCAGCACTACACCTGATTTTTTCAGTCCAGCAGCTGCCATCAATCCGTCCAGACTGTCCAGGGCCCAGAACCTAGGTCTTTGCTGTGTATATAAGTGTTATATGAACTGTACATTCATAATAATGTACAGTATGGATGAATGTCTGCGGTACAGTATGACAAGTAAGGGTATTTCAATATGAAGGGTATTTCATATGAAGTGTATTCACATAAAGTGTGTGTTTTGAAATATGTTTGTCCTGAGCATAATTGTTCACTGACACGAGTGATTCTCTATTTCTCTAGATATATCTAATAAAACACATGTCAATTTCTGAACATCATAGCCCCCCCCCCCCCCCGAGGAGTTATTATCACAGAGTAAAAACAATCTATAATAATCCAATCCATCATTTTCATTACCTCAATTAAATACAGCAAATATCTTGACCCAGTTTTGCATATGAGGTGATTTGTGCCTCTCTTTGTGCTTAAATGGTTCACACTTATCTTAGTGGGCCCATTATTAAAGCACTATTTGGTTTGTGGGTATCTATCTCAAAATACATACTATTCTGCCCCAGCAAGCGCTGCTGACCCGCAACCAAAAATGTAGGGGTAACTTTCATTTGTCTTTGATAGCTTACGGTATGTGAGTGTAACAAGGTGCCCTTGACTGAGTCACAGGGGGCCCATGGAGGCCCAACATCGCACTGCGGCAAGGGATGATCTTCATACTGAAGGTAGAGCAACACATAAGCTACTATGATGTAGATAGCTGACGTAGCACACAAACTGCTTTGATGATGTGCCATGTCAACAGGATAATCACTCTGTAGTACACTGGGACCAAATGACAAAAAGTACACAGGACAAATGTTAACATTTTCTGGAGGGGACATCTGGGTGTCCACTTTTATACATTTTGAGTCAACAGTTCTGATCCTTTGGTCAAGGTGCGTCTCCCCAACAAGAGGTTTATGATCATTCTTAAAATTAGTTTGGTCATCTGAAAGCTCTTTACATTGTAGATTCTAAACATTGTGAGAGACAAGCGGAAACAGAAAGAGCAAATGAAGGCAAAAAAAATAAAGTAAGCCTTATTCTCTTAAAACATGTGATAGGGTTATAAAACAAACATCAATCAGAAGAGCGGTGGTATGATTTCAAGCAGCACTGCACCCCAGTATTAATCTGCCAGAGCCTGAAAACATGAAACCAATAAGTTCATTAATGGAACTATCATCAAACAGATCCAAGGCCATAGACAGCATTTCATCACTGGCTCTGCTGCATGGCCATTGTACACATCAGATCATATTTCATCTGCTTCCTTCCGCTCCAACGAATCATAAATATCGGGTGCAGGCCTGAATAAGGCATATTCATAGGTAAGAATAGGTAAAACTACGGCTGTGACTTTAACGCGTTCATTTTGATTAATTAATTACTGAAAAAATAACGTGTTAACTTTTTTAACACGTTTTAATTGCTTTTTTAATATGGTATTTGACCAACCCTGCCACTTCTGTCCCTTGTGAGAGACTTTTCTCCCTTGCAGACAACATAGTGCAAAAAAAGAGGGCAGCCTTGTGCTCTAAAAATAATAGTAAATAATAGTAAACAGGCTAGTTTGTCTCAGCAACTGGCTGAAAGAGAAGAAGCAGAAGAAGTAGAAGGCTTAGAGGTATCCTGAGACCAATGAGCTTGTTGTGAAGGCAAGGGTACTGGGGGTTTTTTTGTTACCATTTTAGATGGCACTTGTGACTTTATGTTAAACTGTTGGTCTGTTTATTATTTTGACCACGGATATTTGGGTCGGTAGGAGAGGGTGGGGGGGTTAGTGTAACATTAGGTTCGGTACATTGTGTGATCTGTTGGTCTGTGTAGCTAAAATAAACATGTTGCTGTTGATGTTGCTGCTTTAAACGTATGTACAGTATATGTCTATTTATTGATTCACTCGTATACCAAATCCATTTGAATTGACTGTTGCTTCTCGTGTCAAATATTGATATGATGATATGGTATGATTAAAATGCGATTAATTTCGATTAATTAATTACAAAGCCTCTAATTAAATAGTTTTTTTTATCGCGTTCTAATTAAAACATGAAATAAAATGGAGAAGACATTATGCGAGCAATGCTTTCTGATACAACTTAATTGTTATCTTTCCATTTAAAAGCTGATCTATCCTTTTTTTTCCACCCGTGGGCCTGATTGGACAGTATATTTGACTTCCCTGCCTTAGTTCATGGTTTTCATTTCCCACAAATGATTTACATTTTTGTGTAGGTTTACACATGCTTGAAATTATTAATGACAAATTGCCTGAGAACTCCATAGGGAAAGTGAAACCAATTTAAAGGAATGGTTTTTAAATTGTTTTCCCGGTTTGGCCCTGTGGTTGATTAGCCCAGACAGTTTTTAGCTACCGTACATATTTTGCTTCCTTAGATACTGAGTAGTATTATGGGCCCCACAGGGACCCATTCATTCTGGGAAATAATATGTCCAAAACACTTTGCAGACACTCCAAACCAACTAATATTGTGAAAGAATTCCCCTCTGAAGATATTGGCCGCATTCGTAAAATCGCTCTGAGAGCGTCGGAGCGTCCACGTGACTGCCTCTTGTTCAATAAATTACTTGGTTCCATTATGACGTTGAACCCAATGTGCGCTCCGACAAATTTACGAAAGCGGCATTCATTTTTGGAAAAGTCACTTTACTACTCTGTAATCCACTTTAGCATTTTACATTTACATTTTATGGCATTTTGCAGATGCCTTTATCCAAAGCAAATACATTTGTAATTTAAAGTAAATGAATCATCTATCCATTAGTCATCTTAACAACAACAAATCTATGCTAGGACCAGTGGCCATTGGCAGTCACAATGCTGGAAGGAATAACTTAATTTATTTTATTTTATTAATTTATTTACAGCAGAGAAACTGTAAACTGTACATGGGGCTAGTGGGGATGAAGAAGTCTTTTGGAGGGACAGTTAAGATGTACCCTGAAAAGATCTACGGTGGAAGATAGGTAGTGACTCTGCAGTCCTGACAACAGTGGGAAGCTCATTCCACCAGTGGAGCGCCAGGACGGTGAAAAGCCATGATCGAGTAGCACGACTGCTGCATCCACGTAGAGATGGCGGTGCCAGGCAGAAGAGCGGAGTGATCGGACAGGGGGTTGGAGGCTAACAATTGCTTGCGAGTAAGGAGGGGCTGTTCCCTTTGCCACTTAGTAGGCGAGCACCAGGGTCTTGAATCTGATGCAAGCTGCTACAGGAATCCAGTGAAGATGCAAAGGAGGGGGGTGACATGGGAAAACTTGGGGAGATTGAACACCAGACGGGCAGCAGTATTCTGGATGAGCTGCAGAGATCTGATGGCGGAGGCGGGGAGCCCTGCCAAAAGTGTGTTGTAGTAATCAAGGCAGGAGATCTGTCTGTTCCAAGAGTTGTGCAGCTTCTCTCATGAGGCATGGACGTATTCTTCTGATGTTGTAGAGGAAGAATCTACAGGAGCGTGCTGCTGCTGTGATGTTTGCTGCACAGGATAAGTGGTTGTCAAGGATCACCCCAAGATTCTTGATTGTCTTAGAGGAGGTCTCTACTGTGATGGAGAAGTCTTGGAAAAGGCAGGCTTTCCCAGGGAGGAAGAGAAGCTCAGTTTTGTTAAGGTTGAGCTTGAGGTGGTATGCTGAAATCCAAGCAGAAATGTCTGCAAGACACGCAGAGACACATGTCACCACCTGTGAGTCAGAGGGGGGGGGGGGGGGGGGGGAGAGAGAAAGAGTTGAGTGTCATCTGCGTAGCAGTGGTAGGCGAAACCATGTGAGGAAATTACAGAGCCAAGAGATTTGATATAGAGGGAGAACAGTAAGGGCCCTAGGACAGAGCCCTGGGGGACCCCAGTGATAAGGGCTCGTTGAGAGGACAGTGATCACCTGGTAAGAGCGATCAGCCAGGTAGGATGCAAACCAGGAGAGTGCAGAGCCAGAGATGCCCAGTTCTGAAAAGGTGGAGAGAAGGATCGGGTGGTTTACTGTGTTGAATGCAGCAGACAGGTCCAGAAGAATGAGAACAGACAAGGAAGGAATCTTGTATCCATACATTGATGCAATAAAAGAAATTCTGATTCTGATTCTGATTCGAGTGGAGGGTCTCTGTGACAGCAACAAGAGCAGTCTAGGTAGAGCGCCCAGCCTTAAAACCGGATTGGTGAGCAGAGCTGCCAAGTCTCACGCAATCGCCGTGAGACTGACGCATTTCAACCAGTTCTCACGCTCTCACGCCGCACCTCTATTTCTCACGGCAAAAAATAACAATTGTTTTACGGGACTTTTATTTTTGAAATTCCTTGAAAGACAGTTTCGTGGCATCTTTCTGCACGCGCGTTAACTTGAGTCTGCAATCGAAGCGGCAGGCGAGCGCTGATGGAAGAACCTGTGTTCCCGCGAGCTGCAAGAACATAGCAAGCAGTGTCGCCAGATTGGGCTACTTTTGGTCACACTGGACGGGTGGATTCGGCAGCTTTTAGACCGGTTGGGCTGGACATTGTCAATTCCGTCTGGCAACCGTGGTAGCAAAATATGTGCATACATTACAACATCGTATCTGGTAGCCAACTGGACTGGTTTGGCGTAAGTCATTACTAAATTACTAGCTAGTTTCAAACTAGTTGTTTACTAATTTCGGTTGCACCACGCCAATCTTTTGCCAATCTTAGCTAGTAAATACTCAGTTTTGGTAACTGTTTTTTGTTTCTCTACTGTAACATAACCAGGTACATTAATAATAATAATAATAATAATTAATAATAATTACAATATACAATACAAATACAACAATTGGGGGTCCCTCAAATAAAATGTGGGCGCGCTGCGCGCGCACAAGATCAACCACCAAGCCCTCATTCTGACCCAGGAAAAACCCTGGTATGTACTGTATAACATGATAGCCATCTATGAGCAATGCACTGTATATAAGATGATGACCAAGGGTCTTTCTGCTGCTGACCAAGGGGCTGAGTCCTGTTGATGGGGCCCAATTTTCTTTTAGAGTCTGTAGGCTACTGTATTTGTTTATTAAGATTTCATAAATATGATATATTGTCTGAATTTTTTTCTTGTTTTATAAAATGTTAATTATTTTCATTTCTTGTGCTGGTTTATTATGAACAACATGTAAAATTGCAGGAAACTAGCACAAATAATTGGGTGGGAGAGAGGGGCCGCCGCTGCCAAAACGCGCACAGTTTTGGGTCGCTCCACGCCAAAATATCTCACTCCAAACTTTTGGTGAAACTTGGCAGCCCTGTTGGTAAGGGTCAAGGACGTTATTCTGAAGAAGATAGCGAGACAGTTGGTTAGAGACAGCACGTTCAAGGGTTTTAGATAAGAAGGAAGGTGGGAGAAAGGACTGGTCTGTAGTTATGGACAGCAGACAGGTCAAGAGTTGGTTTCTTGAAATAAAGCTTGACTGGCTGTCTTAAAGGCAGCTGGGACAGATCCTGTATATAGAGAGGAGTTGATTATGGTGGTAAGGAATGGAAGGAGGTCTTTGGAAATGGATTGGAGAAAGGGGGATAGTATAGGATCGAGTGTTGGCGAGAGGTACTGGCTCCCCGCTGGTGGAATGGTAGCAGTGTTGGCGAGAGGTACTGGCTCCCCGCTGGTGGAATGAGCTTCCCACGGCTGTCAGAACTGCAGAGTCACTACCCATCTTCCGTCAGAGACTGAAGACCCATCTCTTCAGGTTACACCTTAACTGCTCCTCCTGAGACTAGACATTTACTGTGTCCCCTAAAACTTCTATTGCCCCCCTTGTACTGTTTCTCTGTTTATCCAGTGTCTATAAAAAAAAGAATAATAAAAAAAAAAGTCTAGGTTTAGTAGATAGTGATAGAAGAAGATTTTTCCTTCTATCACAGAGACTGCCAATGGCCCCGGGCCTCAGCTGGATTATTCTTCCTGCTACGACGGATTGATGGATTCACTTGCTTAGTCAAATGTATTGATTGTAAGTCGCTTTGTAATAAGGCGTCTGCTAAATGCCAAAAATGTTAATGTAAATGTAGGTAGAGAGAAAGAGCTGCTAATGTCATCAACCTTCTTTTCAAAGTAGGTGACAAAGTAACCCGCAGACAGGGAGGAGGGAGGTGGGGGACGAGGTGGGTTGAGGAATGAGGAAAATGTGAAGAACAGTTTCCTTGGGTAAAAGGCAGGATTGCATTTTGGAATGGTAGTAAGAAGCTTTTGCAGCTGATGCAGAGGAGGTGTAGTTGAAGAGGAGAGAGAGATCATTTTGTTTGTTTCAGAAAAATAATGAAAGCCATCAAATAAATGAATCTCAGATAATCCTGTTAATTCATTCATTCTATAATTATTAATTCTATAATCTCCATGATGTGGTTTGATTTACCTCTACAATTTCCCCAGGTTAATTGGCTCTGAATGTTCTGTATATAATTCCACTTATAGTCTAAACACAACTGTGTGCATGTCTCATCCAAATAATGTTTACATCTGACAGAGTACTCCAGTAACTGAATGCAGCACTCGCCAAACAATATGGATTTGTGCATTTGTGACAGGGATGCATTTGTGACAGGGTCTGGTAAAAAAAAAAGTCCTCAAGTAAGCTTTGAAATGATGTGTCTTACATTTAATCACTGACAATAGTTGAAGAAGATAATATTATGCTTATTTGAATGTTGGTACACTTCAAACCATATAGTGGAGAAACACGCTCTGAATCAAACCCTTAACCAGACCTTGTCACATTTGTGCTTTATCCATATCTGCAACCTCACAATACCGAAGCGATGACCCACAGCTCAAAGCTTTCATTGTCATTGCTGATGAAGTCCTCAGGTAATAAGACGTTGTTTGCAGCCGAAAGTTGTATGGTCTTCCTCTATGTGTGGAGATGTAGTCTGCGTACACATGTGCAGCAGAAAGACCCACTAAAAAAAATATGTTTCCATAAAATATTAAACACCCACCAAAACCAAAATACAGACGAACAAAACAGCCTTCAATAGTTAATCCGAACAACGTTGAAGTCCTGAGGGCAACCTTACCCTGGTACAGGGCCTGCAGCAGTAATTCAATGTTTAATATCTGTTTGCTACACAACTTATTGGGGACAACATCAAAGAAAGATGAGCATTGAGTGTGGCACCTGCAAAGCCTCAACACACAAAACTTAGGAATATCCCAACAGCTGCTGCTCTTCCCCCTTCCAATAACAATTTGTAAAAAAAAAAAAAAAAGGCATACTAGTAGGCAGTTTGGGTCTCACAGAAACATAGTAACAGTAACAGGAGGGCATTAGGTTTAGAAACCATAAGCCTCCTCTCAGAAATGTCCAGACACTACAGAGAAAAGATTAATAGAGGCGACGGCTGGAGGAGAGGAGACCCTTTAAATCCCTTATCTCACCACAAAGCACTTCCTCCAGCAGAAGATTATTACAGATTGACACAGGCTTCATTTAACTTGGAAACAAATCTGTTTAGTAGCGGCTCTCTGTCTCTCTCTCTGACGGGCTCTAAGGACAGTATAATAATCATGCTTTCACTGTCTGAATGCGTCTCCTGAAAACCTGCCATCAGAAGGATATCTGATATCATCGAAGAAATCAGCTTGAAAAATCAATCACTTTTACATGCTGTTCCTCTCATGCAGATGTAATGCATTTCTAACATTGGTGTGTTTTGAGCTGAGTATAGTGACAACAGGAAGAAAACCTAGGAAATGTCATGCCGTACATGTTAGCAGGCTTAACCTCTGTTTCTGAGGGCCGTTCCACTAAAGTGGATTAGTATATCGGCGATTTAAATAAATCAGGCGATCAGGCAACTCGGGATTGGAATTCAAGCCTCAGGTGATTCCTCGAACGAGGATCAGGCTTGTGTTATGAGTGTTCACAGAACACCGGCTTACAAATCTTCGATATGGGCGCGTGCACGCAGACATAAAGAGCCCCGAAGAGTCGATGGAATGGAATGGAATGGAATGGAATGGACTTTATTTGTCATTGCTACAGTACAGGTACCAAACAACGAAATTTAGGAGGGGTGGCTCCCCTGGTGTTAGGAAAGGGATTTATTTTTTATTTTTAGAAAAAGCATAAAATCACAAGAAGGTAAGGAGCTGGTTTACATAAATAAAGGCTATGTACACAATCCACTGTACTATACTGCACAGATAGTCAACTAGGGTTGTCATATTGCACAAAAGTATTTTTTCACGTTATTTTAAAGTGTCACAGTTTGCAGGCTTGAAATGTACATGTTTGTGCCTTAGCACTAGCTGCCATACAATCCGTCCGGACTGTCCTGGGCCCAGAACTTAGGCCTTTGCTGTGTTCAGGGCCTTGACGGCCCTATGGTAGTAGCAGTTCTTCAGTCTGTTTGTCTTAGCGGCCGGGGTCCTGTACCTCCTATTCGAGGGCAGCCTGATAAAGTGTACGTGCCCAGGGTGGGTCGGGTCCCTGGAGATCTTGGAGGCCTTCCTGAGGCAGCGTGTGTTGTACAGCTCTTCCAGAGAGGGGAGGGGGGCGCCGGTGATCTTCTGTGCTGTTCTCACGACTCTCTGTAGCGCGTTTCTCTCCGCTGTTGTGCAGCTGGAGAACCAGTTGCAGATGCCGTAGGTTAGGATGCTCTCCACTGCGCCGTGGTAGAAGGCCACCAGTATCTCCTGCTTGTTGTGTGGCTTCCACGATCTGTCGAAATGAAGATACTCCACTCTGCAGGGGTTCTACATCTGCGCAGCATTCCGAATTATTGATCTTTATGAAGACGGAAAAATAAGATGTAAAATAGTGCAATACTGCCGCAATTAACAAGGCCTTCCTTTGCCAGGATACATCTCCCACAGTTATGACACCATTCTTCGCCATACCTGGCCACGTCCCTGGTGAGTTGTAAGGTGCGGTCTACGCCCTGGTGTCCGTGGCCATCATGTACGCTCTGGAACACTTTTTCCCTAAGGCCTTGAGGTAATAGGATTTGAAACACTTCTTTACCCCCCCTACTCTAACGTGTAGTCAAATGAAGCTAATTGAGAAGCCCACTGCTGCTCTAGTGCTCTTAACTTTGCAGTTTGCAGGGGCGGAGGGGGTTGTTATCTGTGAAAACTGTGACTTTGTTCCCTAAAAGGTACTTTTTTTCTGTAATAGCCCATTTAAGAGCTAGGAACTCCAGCTTCATAGAGCTGTAGTTATCCATGTTTTTTTTTGTCTGCTTAAGGCCTCGACTGGCAAAGGCTATGGGCCTACGTTTACCATTATGGTCTTGAGAAAGCACTGCACCGAGTCCACCATGGCTGGCATCAGTCTCAAGGATGAAAGGCTTTTGAAAATCAGCATAAGCCAGGACTGGGGCAGTGATCAGGCCTTCTCTCAAGACAAGAAATGCATGCTCACAGTGGTCATCCCAAGATGAAGATAATGGGGTTTTAGGGGTCTTACCCTTCTTGTTTGGTCCACTCAGCTGTGCCACCAGGCAATGGAGGGGGGCTGCCAACTTCGCAAAGCCCTCTACAAACCTACGGTAATAGCTAGCAAAACCGCAGCATAACTAGTACATAATGTCTAGTACTATGCCTGCCTGCATCTTATGTAGGCACAAGTAGCCTGCCATTGGTCACACTGGCTACACTTTCACTAAGCTCCTCTTAGTACTTTGCAAAAAAAGAGAGATTTATTTTTTACTCCTTGTAGTCATTGTTTTCCTTCTCCCACACAAAGTTTATGCTTTGATATGAGTGTGTATGGACTGTGGAATACTGTGCCTCTCATGGAAGCAAGGTGTCTCTGAGGAAATGCTATTTATTTTACTAATCCCCATCGCTTATGCTGTGTTTGATTACATCACTACAGTACCTGCTCTGTGACTGTAAGCTCCCCATCAGCACATGGGCCATCACCTGACATTCCCAGAGAGCACCCTGGACCTGAATAATACATGGCCTTGCTCACTCCTATAACTAGGCATGGCCATCAGCATAGGGAACCATTACATAACCACCGCAAGGCTGTCTCTGCCACTAACCACTGGGGCTGCCTCCGTGTCTGTCTGTGTCTGTCTGCCTCCGTGTCTGTCAGTCTGCCATTTAACTATTCCCTCAGTCTGAGCTTTTTGGGATGGACTTTAGAGGCTTTGGCCAGAGTACATCTGCTTCACCCTAGGGTGATGAGATGGGAGATTGGGGAGGGGGTGGTGGATGCAGGTTAGATTAGGAAATGAGGGAGAGGAACTGCAATCATTGTAGTTGAACTGCACAAATCCTCTCAAACGCTGATTCATATATTATTCAGCCCAGTGTTTCATGTGTTTCTGATGGAGGGATGTTTGGAGGATAACTTAATCTTAGGATAACATACACACACACACACACACACATCACACACACACAAACACAACCTATTTACCGCTATCCTACATTATTCACATCCTAGGGGCTGAATAAATAAATAAAAACATTGATCCAGTCATGCAATGACAGTGGCCACAGAGGAGTACTAGCACATTCAGTCCATCTCTCACAGCTTTCTGGTTCTTTTTTTTTTACTCCATGAACCTGTCCACTCTGGCTGCGCAAGGGACTGCATAATGTGAGGTCCTCTCATCAGCTTGATGGGAGGCTGCAGCTGATTTCTACAGGCCCAAGGCTCACTCAATTTGCACTGGGCTATACATCTGGGGTTATAAGGTGCTACATCCATTACTACATCTATTAGCCCTTCTATTGCAGACTGGTATCAGATTGCTGTCATACCATTACAGTATGTTTCCTCCTGAACTGATTCTCATGTTCTTTGGAGGAATGTACAGCTTTGTAACCATGTACAGGGTATCAAATGTAATACTTTTCTGTCAGGCAATAACTATTGATGTACAAATTAAATCACTTTATTTTATGACACTTGCAATGTAGATGTTAATTAATTCATGTTAATTTAACAGACATAAGCCTTCTGTTGCATTGCTATTCTGTCAGGCAAGAAAAAGAAACAACAATTATATCCTATATACTGTATATATATATATTATATGTAATGTAGGAATTTCACCCTTGTGAAGTTTTCCAGTTCCAAAAGTGTTTATTGTCAAAAGTTTATTGTCGAAGCAAAATAGTATTGTACAGTACACAGTAATGAAAGGTAGTTCAAATACAACTACCTTTAAATACGGTACATGTTTGAGAGACACACGTTTTATACAAGAGACCCCAAGGTGTGGTGACCTGAAAGTGGAAGTGGTTAATAATAGCCTTCTTGTCCACCATTCAAGTGGCAGATGGCAGTGTCAAAGGAGTGAGTATAGACAGATCTGTTTGATTATTAGCATTATAATTGATAACATTTCCTTACAGTACTGTATACTGTGATACACTAATAACTGTGGAACATATATATTTTTTTTTTTTTTTTTTTTAAATCATCCTGTCATATTACTGTTTACAATGTTCAAGTAAACTGTAGCTCACAATGAAATAATTTTGATTATAATCTAACATTATTTAACAGTATGACACAGTATTACTATCAACACCTCCCCTGGCCTGCTCTTCTCCACTCCAAAAACACAGATGCAATTGAAAAACATCCCTTCAAGTGAAAGCATGGCATTTAGCTGAAGAGTTGTAGAGGAGACATTCTCAGCCTGGCTTGACGTACCACCAGTCACCACGATGGCAGCGAGAGATGGAGAGTGTGGGTAAACAAGCATTGCTTTTGAACCTGTCTACTCTGGCATGTGGATGGCCTCTTAGCAACAATAACAGTCAGGGCCTCTTACCAGATGCTCCGCTCCCTCCAATCAGTGCAACAAATCTCAGTCATTTGTGAGAGTGAGGGACTCCTCTGCCAGGTAATGGTCTCTTGCTGCCCCACATTACTGCTGGTTCCCTGCCTGGCTGGCTGCAGTGTCTGATGTGAAACACACAGAATCAACATGCTCCTCTACTTGTCCTAAAAGAATGTCAGGTCTCATTAAATACTGTATGTTTGTAAGACTGGACGGTATTGAGGGCATCATTGATTTAGTACAAAATAGTTATAATATATCTGATTCGATCAGAGGTACCTTTTGAAAGTGCATAGGAAATTAAAGATGTACATGCCAGATTATAGATAGTATCTCCTGCTATAAAAGAGACTTTCTGGAAGAATGGATGTAGTAAAAAAAAAAGAGGAGGCGTTGTGAGTCATTGGATATTCAGAGCCTCATAGTCTCCCTGCCTTCTACTGTGGACCTCATTTCATTGCCAGGGTCCAGGGGTTGACTCTTATTCCCCATGGGAAGGGATTATTTTTGTTTCCCACAGAGTTAATTAGCATTACAGGATTCTCTCTGTGTCTAGTGGGAATAGTGAGAGCCTGCATGACTCTCTATTCCTGCCCTGAGGAGAGGATTAACAGGTAGTATTGATGCAGACTGTGAATACCCACACTGTCTTCATTTATACCCCCCCCCTTACTCTCGCTGGATAGAGCCTAACGATTAATCAGTGTTTAATCGCATCTCATGGAAACGACTCTAAATAGATGTGTGATCTGTAATAGATCCTTAGGCCAAAATAAAAATGTGATATCTACATCACATTGTAATTCTAGCATCAAATTGCTTTCGAAATATGTTTGATGTGAGCAGGTAAACGATTTTTGTGCAAATGCCTAATTTATGCAGATAGCTTCCTATTATCTTATGTCACCTGTGTGAGTCTGTCCTTGGCTTTGAGCAGGGGCCTTGCCTGTCAGGGCAGCCATGGGCAGGTACAGCCTGTTGCTAAGCAATGAAAAAGGGACGTGCTAGGAATACAAACACAATTGTTTGTATAGCATCATCATCAGGCATTGAGTGCTGCCAAGTGTCCACAACATACATTGTGCTTCAACTCATTTCACCTCGGCAGATGTTGGAGCTAAATAAGAGATACCACAAGGATGGTTAAACATGAGAGGTGTGGATAAACTTATGTATGGATGTCTCTATATGGAAACCAGAAATATTCCATGTAGTCTATGGTGATTATTGTAATGTACATCACAATTAGTTTAAAACTGCAAGAACTTAAGACACAAATAAAATACCTTGTTTGGCTATTGGCACCTGCCTCAGCCCACTTACCCTATAAATAACCACTGTTTGTCTTATTTATTTAAGAGAGATGCATTATTAACAATGTCTTGACTCCATCTTAAGTACCATCTATCTTCTCGGTTTACCTGGATTTGTTCAGCTCCAGAGTACAAACCCATAAATGATTAAGTTAAGTGAGATATTGAATCATAAATATAACTTGTTACTGGTGTTACAGGTCATATCTTACAAGCAATTTGGGATCCAATATCATTCATGTGTAACATCCATGCTCTGCCATGTGTAACAAGCTAGCTCTGTTCACACCTTGAATGTACTCTAAAATGTAGGACAGTGCTGATGATGTCAAGGGTGACTCGTGACTGACAGACAGGTCATGACAACGATAAAGTGAGAATGGTGACACTAACACAAGGGTGACATTGACATGCCATGGATGGACTCATGGCTGCTCTGTAAACTACACTGCTCAGATACCAGCAAATGTGTTTACCATGCATGTGAAGTGGCCAGGTGGTACATACAGGGTCAATGTAAATATTAGATCCATGTAGGAGGAGCTATCAGGCTTGAAGAATGAAGCAGTGATGCAGAGATCCTCATAACATGGGATGGAGGTAATATCTCTGCAAATAGATGTACAGTACAGTGCTGTAATTCCATACACCACATCCTGATTCTGTGAAATGGGATCTTACAAATCTGTTCTCTCGCACGCCAAGTCATCTGCAGCTAAGGTCTTCATGACCACTTGGCAGTGTTTAGTAGCAGGGTAATGTGAGGCCATTGAAATACCTTGTAAACAATGCTCTCACCAAGCAGCTTAATGATTAATTGGTGGAATTGTTTATTGGAACCCTTACCATTGTTTCTTGGATGACTGTCTCACTCACAGCCATTCTGTCCCATACTTAAATATTTAAATACATGCTAATGCATTATGGAATAGGAAAGGCCTTTTTATAACTGGTTTGTTGTTGTCACTGGCTGTGTCTGTGAGGCTGTGATTCTCTCAGTGTGATATGTTGTAATAATGTTTTCTGCAACAGAAGATATCTGTGCAGGTATTGTACGTACATCCAAAGCAAGTAAAGGCAGAGCCGTATTCCCCTACTAAAAATAATGTTTGACACATTTAAAAAGCAACTGTAGAATTGCGGGTGTGAGCCCCAGAAATGTTTTGCTTAGGGCCCCATAATAGGTTGAGCCTGCTCTGAGTAAAGACAAGGCCGCAGATGGTTGCCAGGCAACGCTATCCCTGTATCACAGCAGGACGCAGAGTCAAATGTGTGTGTGTGTGTGTGTGTGTGTGTGTGTGTGTGTGTGTGTGTGTGTGTGTGTGTGTGTGTGTGTGTGTGTGTGCATGTATGAGTTTGTGTTGTATCAGACGGAAGAGACTTTAGATTCAGATGATTACACAAATATCACAATATTTCCTTTTTGCCACAGTGCCTTTAGTTTCATTAGGGATAGTATAAGCCTTCCATAGTAATGTAAAATGTGTCAATGAAAATTAATGACCATCATTAGGAGCAAAGTATCTGCAACATCTGCGTTGTGCTATTTAAATTGAGCTAATTTCACATTAGCAACAAGATCATCGCTCTCCCATTGCCAACAGCACAATCCTATAAACCTGACCACCTGTCTTTGACATCAACATTGTATTTCACTTGCGGAAACTGAGTTCCTCACTATGACTCAAACTGAATGTTAAAAACAACATTGCCCTCTGCCCTCATCTCTCTCACAAATGCATATCTTAGTCTTGCTGCAAGAGCAAATAGCTCTTATTCAGTCCGCAACAGGTGATCATTTATGGTCTGGCTAATGGGTAAAATCTATTTGAGATTTAGTAAGTCACCAACCATCAGCCACCCTCATTGCTCTCTTAGCGGTCACCTGACTTTGACCTGGTCATACAGTAAGATCTATGGAGTGGTCCTGTGGACCTCTTAAAGATGCTGTAGAGGAGACACTGCAGGCCTCATCTCTACAGGCCGGGCTGGCCGGCAGAACCAGGTCACCCCAATTCCTGCAATTGCAGCGTAACAGCAAATGAGCCTTTGTCCACTCCATAATGTGCTGTTCTGCTCTTCATCAAAGCTAATAGGATCAATAAACAAATGATTTAATCAGGATCCCAGAGATGCTACTAGGGTGTGAGTACTACAGTATCCATTGGCCCTCTGTGACTCAGTTAGTAGAGCATGACACTGGCAACACTAAGGTTGTGAGTTTATATATATCATATACAAAAGATGTACGCACTTACTAAGTTGCTTTCGATAAAAGCGTCTGCTAAATGGCATAATATTAACATCCATAGGCTTACTAAAGAAGGCTCACTATAGCAGTATTCAGAATTTAAGCAAGGCAAGCCCTGAAACCTTGTTTAACCTTCACGTGGGTGAACCTGAATAAAATTAGAAGGTTTCCCCTGCTCAGTGAATCCCTCCATGAAATGGGCCCAATCAAACAAGTGAACAGAGTTTGCATAAGCAGGTTTGGCATGGATGTGAGGAGTGAGTGCAGCTCAGGACTGTGAAATAATTTCCAGGCAGGTAGTTTAATGTGATTGCATAAGCTCAGGTGGAAGCAGCAGGTTGATGCTGCCTGCAGCAGAGTGAAAGAGGTGGGCCATGCATCAACTTAAAAGCCAATATCATCCACAACACATTGCACTGTGGTGAACATTAAGATGCAAATCCCCTCAAAGACAACCAAGGCCAATCAATACCCATTGCAATATAGCAATATAAAGGAGAGATACAATAATTTACTGAATGCAGTTCAGTTCTCTCTTGCAGAGACAAGTTGAAATCAGCTAGTAGTCTGCTATAGGTTCACAGTGAACAATGAAGATGGCCTTGGCTGGGTACAATAAAACATATGTATTAACCTTCATGTCACTGTAGCTGTCAGTAAGACCCTGAATTTAGAAAAATACATAGAGGGGTGAACTACAGGCTATTTAAAATGTAAGACAGGACCTGGGAAGCTAAGATGGATGCTCATCCATTGTGTTTGTAGGCTATGTAATTAGATAAGCTATCATTCCCAATATTCCTCTATTTCCGTCATGTAGTTTTATTGGAATGCCACGCAAATGTGGCAACTGACAATGCAATAGCCAACAACTACTGTATAAACGCCAATGGGAACAGGGACACGCATGTCGAGAAATTGTTTGTAGCCTAACTTAAAACTTGAGTTTTTACAACAATAAAAATCATTGTATCAAATCACTTGTATCTATGTATTGTATATTGTATCTATGATTTCGCGCACGGAACTTCACCGGCATCTTGAGTAATTTGCGCATTCAGACGGAGATGGAGCTCTATGTTATGGGAGGGGTAGGCTAAATGACAGTATTTTACAGTTATTCCTCTACTTGTGCTGGACTGAGCCGAGAAGCATCACCGCAGTGGCTTGCTAATGGTAAAATCTGAATCACACAATGTCTTCTGTGCTGGTTTGGGAAATTGTGACGGCACCGCAATGTGTACCTCTCTGTATTATTGAAAACACACGTCAACCTAGATCGGCCCGTTGCGGCAACGTTGCACGCAGGCTGATGTAGCCCATCTCCAATAGCCGACAAGAAACCACTGGCAATTTCTCTCGGCATGGCTGCTCACGCGCGTCAATGATTTACTTCGAAGGGATGCTGCTGGTGTGAGCTCGTCAGAACCGAGGAGTCGGAGTCGGACCTGCGCTTTAATTGCACTGATTTGCTGTAGAAGACCTAAGCCTAAAGTAACGAAGGCCGCATGGATCTGGACCACTTGTATTAGGAAAATAATCATACCTGGAACGTATTGTTTTTCTGTATTCAGATTCGCAGTTGGCAGCAGTCCGAGCGACGTGTTCTTTGATATTTACGTAATTTTACAATTGCGTGATTTATTTTGTATGCGTTTTTTAAAATATATATACAACGGTGTGTTTAGACTTGGATTATTTAGCGAGCATACTCAAGCGCTCTCAGCTCTTCTATCATCCCATCTGTTGTCCCGACATTAGAGACTTATCCTACTGTAAGTGACTGCGAGGTGCATAACAGTCATGTGTCCGACGATTTATTGCGGATTTAATTTTAGACAATTGAGGGTGGCTTAATCTGACGTGAATAAGGTACGTATCCATGGGCTGTTATACAAATGAATTGATAATTTATGTTTTGGAGCAAATGATCACAAGAAAGACGTTTAGTAGGCTACACTTGTAGGCTATACATGTAGGCTATGCATATCTTTATTGCTTTGCTCATAGGTGTGTGTGTGTGTGTGTGTGTGTGTGTGTGTGTGTGTGTGTGTGTGTGTGTGTGTGTGAGTGTGTGTGTGTGTGTGTGTGTGTGTGTGTGTGTGTGTGTGTGTGTGTGTGCGTGCGCGTGCGTGCATGCGCGAGTGCGTGCACGTTTTGGGGAGGATGGATATACCAGGCATGTTACCATGACAGTATTTAATTCCGCCCATTAGCCATGTCTATTTCCAACAATAGTTAATGTTGTTTGCTTTTCTTTCAGCCTTCAATTAGCAATGCCTGGGATTCCTCCAGCTGCTGTTCCATGCTGTTTAGCGAGAGCAAGTAATAGAAGACTTCTCCTTGAATAAGACCAACTGCTAGCATGTTGCCTCGCAACAGAGAGAGAGAGAGCCTGCTGGACTCCTCAACCTGTCTGAGGATTCATGTGAGGAGAGCCCTCTACCTTTCCCACTGTCTCTTTCTGGCTCTCTTTTGGATGCCAGGTGTAGCAGGGTCCACCCTAAACTGCCACAAGACCTGTATCTGCGCCAGCAACATAGTGAGCTGCTCCAAAATGAACCTGACCACCGTCCCCACAGGACTGCCTCTCTACACAGCTGTGCTGGACCTCAGCTACAACGACATCACTCGGCTGCGTGTAGAATGGACTACAGTCAAGCTGCTCAAGCTCCACAATCTCCTGCTCAGCCACAACAGCCTCCACTTTCTCTCCTCAGAGGCCTTCCTGTACGTCAAGCAGCTGCGCTACCTGGACCTGTCCTCCAACAACCTCCGACAGCTGGACGAGTTTATCTTCGAGCCCCTGGTGCACCTGGAGGTGCTGTTGCTCTACAACAACCACATCTCCCAGATCGACCGCACAGCATTCACAGGATTGTCTAACCTTCAGAAGCTCTACCTGAGCCAGAACCAGATATCCCGTTTCCCCTTGGAGCTGGTCAAGGACAAAATCCGTCATGAAAGGATCAGTTTCAGCCTCCTGGACGTATCCTCCAACAAGATCAAAGTCCTCCCCATGATGGCGCTGCAGGCCCTGCCCGCCTTCATCAAGAACGGCCTCTACTTCCACAACAACCCCCTCATCTGTGACTGTGACCTTTACAGCCTGCTGGCCCAATGGCAATTACGAAAGCTTAGCTCAGTCATGGACTTTAAGGATGAACACACCTGCGTTCTGCCTGTCCCCCAGAAAACCAACGTTGGCATCCTGAAACTCAACAATAACTATATGAACTGTAGCACTTTCAAAGAGGCAGATTATGAAGCGTACCTGGAACAGACGTTGGTTCTCCGCTGTGACACCAAGCACAGGGACATGGTGAAGGCATGGGTGATGCCTGGAAATGTGGCGGTGTCAGAAGGCAGTAACCAGACAGCCATGGTCCTTCCGGATGGCAGTCTCCAAATCAGCAAGCTGCAGCCAGAGGACTCGGGGACCTATACCTGCTTTGCCATAGGCGAGACTGTCAACGAGACGCTCTTCGTGCTGGTGAGGGTACACCCGTTCCCACTGAACGGGGACGGTGAGACCCTGAACACGGCCTACACCACCCTGGTGGGCTGCCTGTCCAGCGTGGTGCTGGTGCTCATCTATCTGTACCTGACGCCCTGCCACTGCTTCTGCTGCCCTGGTAAGGGAAAGAACCATGAGGACAGCATCCACTCCTCCATGCTCAGTGCCACACCATCCCACGAGGACCTGGCCTCCAAGGCGGAGCTCAACAGGCACGTTGCTTTCATAGACCCCAAGGACCTACAGGGCCAGAACGGCAAGGTCAACCCCAATGGGGACCAGGACCTGGACGAGGAGGCGGGTTCACTGGGGAAGGGCAGGAGGAAGAAGTCAGTAGCCGAGTCCATCAGCTCCGTCTTCTCAGACACACCCATGATGGTCTGAGATGGGATGTGGTGGTGCAATGTCAGTCATGTGGTGCTGAACTCAAACTGTGACTTCCTGGAGGTGGAAAGGAAGGACAGCCATCTATGGTTATGACCCTAAGCAGTCACAGGCTTAAGGGAGTTTTAAACCAATTGCCTTGGGATTGACAAGGACAAAAGACAGAACCTTTCCAGCATTTAATCTGTAGCACTTAAATATACATACTGTGAAAGCCTGCTAGTGTAAGTTAACACTTTTGTCTTGATATGTGTGAAGAGAGGGTATCATGTTGGACTTCAGTACTCAGGAAGAGATAGAATGGTGTAGAGTGGAAAACTTGATAAGGTGTATCATTTAACATACATTTTTTAAAAGACGGGAGGGTAGAGCGTGGATAGGTTTGGAAAAAATAATATAGTTCATACATATAATCAAGTCTCACGAACATGAGCCTTGTAGACTCATATTTATATGTAATAGGAAATTAACTACAGTGAGTCTTCTGTAGACACTAGCAACGCTATATATACCCACTCCACAGCTGATAGACCAGTATTACCAGGTTATGAATAGTCATTATCAGTGAGTCATCTGAGGAGCAGTATGCCATAAACAAACATCATATTAAACCTCAGACAGTGTGGGCCTTTGAGTGGGAAACAGGAAATGTAGTCTATATCAGAGTGTGTCTCCCTCTCAAGTAAATAGCTAGGTCAGATATTTAGTCATAATGAAATGGCAATTGCACACATACAGTAATCAAATAAAATATCATTGCAGTTCAGTCAATGCTTGTTTAGAGCTGTTTTGAATAAGAGATAAGTCAGTTAATAGGAATCCCCTCACATACCATTCATATTATATCTCACATGCAAATATATAATTGTTGTTAGGAAGAGACAATTGTATCTTTATTTTTGCTATAGGTGCTAGATATATGGTAGATATAAAAAGGGTCATATATTGTATGTATGTCTGTATTCTGCCTATTCGAAGAGGTGACTATATAAATGTGATGTTTCTTCCAGATTATATTGTTCATGCAGTATGTTCCATGTCATATTGAATGTGTATACTAGTAGATAAACATAGCCACGTTACGTAGTAGCCGCCTGAGTCTCTCCTGTAGTGATCCTAGGTGTTGGCAGGAAAGGCCTGTACACGTTGAGAAGACAGTGATAGGTTGTAAGCTGTAGGTTTCATGACTGTTCCAGAAAATTAAATATCAACGTCCTTTATTTCCATAGTCGGTTATCAGGTTCATTATACATTTGATTAATAATGCAAATGTATGCAGTCCTAGTACTGCTGTTGAGCCCAAATTAACCAGGCTTCAAGCAGACATCTGTGTCTTGACGAAAACAAAAAAGGAGTAATTTCATTATGGTGAGCGGCTTTGTCATGACAACGAATAAGAATTTCTAAATGCTAATTACATCTTTTGATGGAATAAGGCACCCCTCTGCCTGCTTGCCTCCCTGCACAGCCAGGGATATTCTCTCTGTGCTCTCGTTAGCCACACCAACACAAAGCCCTATTCTAATGCCTTATTACATTGACAGCTATTATTCGGTCTGGATTTGTTTGCTCTTTGCTCTTGTGTTTGTCTGTCATTATGTCAAACACCCGCTCCCGTGACCACATCACTCCTGTCCTCCACTCTCTCCACTGGCTCCCCATCAAAGAACGTATACAATTCAAAGTCCTCATCCTCACATACAAAGCCCTCCATAGCCTGGCCCCCCCTTACCTGACTGACCTCCTTCTCCCCCACCGCCCTACCTGTACCCTCCGATCCTCATCCATTGTTCCCCTCACTGTCCCACCCTCAAAACTCAAAGGCTTCGGTCACCGTGCCTTTTCACGAGCTGCACCCCGCCTCTGGAACTCTCTCCCTCAACCACTCAGAGACTCACCCTCACTCCTCACTTTTAAATCCCACCTCAAAACCTACCTGTTCTCCCATGCCTACAGCCTCCCCTACCCCTAGCCATCTCCCCCATCCCGGCCATTCCCCCCCCCCCATGGACACGCATACAACCTCCCCTACCCCTACCCATTTCCCCTAACCCTGCCACCTCCCTGATATGCATACAGCCTCCCCTATCCCTAACCACCTCCCCCCCCTACCACCCCCCCCCCCCCCTCCCCGTTCGCTGATTCTGTGTTCCATGTGTCCATGTTGCTTGTTGTTTTTGTGTTTTCCGTATCTCCTGTATTGTCAGCGTCTTTGAGCCTCGGAAAAGCGCTATATAAATGTAATGAATTATTATTATTATTATTATTATGAGGCCACCCATAGTTAAATTTTAAAGCAATCACTCAGTCAGGCAATATATGTGGTGCCCTGTAAGTGCTCTGTCATTAATGTGCCAGGATTCAGGAAAATGCCCTGAGCTCTCTGAGATTTTTTTTTCCTTATTGAGATGTCTCATTTGAGCGTAATTACACATAAGGTCTGTAGCAGTTGGTTGAGTTGGTTCACCCTCCTCAGTGTTGAAGCTTCTTGAGTATTTCATTGAGACTGATGATTTTGCTGGAACTGAAAAATATGTTTAAGCGCACATAATGTCTTTTTCACTGTGCTGTAATGGATGCAAAATGATACAGTCACTGTATGTGTTTCAGTGGCCTCACTGCGACTCACTTTGTGTGGGTGATAACGGGAAGTCACACTCAAGAGGTGTTGTGAATCATTCCTCTTTCTCTAACTGCTGAACATCAGGTAGAACATCAGAGGTACATCTGAAATACTGCACCTATTTCATCTCTGTTAGACATGTTAACAGGTGTGTATACCACTTCATTTCATACTCATTGAATCATGGACAGTTAGCACCCGAAAGTGGAATAATCCGTACCCTAATTTTACCCAGAGACTAGCACTAATCTCATCTCATATTATGCACATCTATGCTCATACGGTCTCAGAGGGAACATAATGAATCAGTCCGTAACTTAAATCTCCTCAAAGGTCAGGGTCTGGGTCATTATAGAGGTAGGAAATAATATATCAAGCTAGTAAATGTGAACTAGACATTTGTATATTGATAATAGCTGGTAAAACTGGACAAAGGGAATATAAGAATGGATTTTATGCAGCATGCTTCCCATGGGAGAGCATGTGATTGCCCTGTAGTAACCCACAGTCCATCAGGGTAGAGAATGCCTCAGATAATAGGTGGTTCCTCAGTTGATTGTCTCATAGCTACAATCTGCAAGAATATTAAATGACGGTGCACTATTCTGCAATATCTTAAGCTCTCATGGTTGGTTCTCTCCAAAACGAACCCCCCTGTGTACTTACGTATCAGCTCTCACATCACCTTTTAAAAGGCTATCTCTTTAATATTGTTGGGTTGAGTATTGCTATGTTTTAAAAGTATACTAACAGTATTCTATTTTTTATTTTTTTCAAATGTTATTTTTGCATTTTGTCTGCGACTGTGCTACTGTCAGTTGTTTCAGTGTTTGTCCTCAGTCTTATGTAACTGTTCCAAGTTCTGGGCTAGTATCACATTGAAAGAGGTTGTATGTTTGATTCTGCTGAAGACCATCCATGGTTCTCCAGAACCCAAGAATAGGAGATTACCTCTCCAGAAATTGGGGAAACTGAACCAGATGTAAATGTAATTCATTGCCAGTTTCATTGTCTCAAAATGATTGCTGTTGGTCATCAACTTCTTCAAAGGGACAAGTAATTGATTTAGCCGTTGGAGTTAGAATTTAAGCCTACAAAGCCATTCAAGGGGAATGCACAGCAAGGCATCATATAAGTGTTGTCGGTGATTGACAGATGACTCATCAGTTGTCTATTAAGGTGTTGTCAAGCATGCTGTCGTCCTTGAGAGGAGTATGACGTGGTTCACAGCAGCCAGCCATAAAAAGAATCAGTATCTGAGTGCATTTCCTATTGGCATTCTAACTACGGTGTCAAAATGTGGTCTTAGAAAAACGCAATTAATTACTTTTAAAGCAATACATTTAATTATTGTTTATTTAAAATGTTATTATTTATTTATTTTATGTCATATTCTCAGTATTAATACATTCTTGACAACAATTGTTGTGCTTGATTTTACACAAGCTATAGCAGGTGTGTTTGTTAGTAAAATAACTCCTAACCTTTTTTAAACCAATCAACCATTTTACCAACTACAATACACCATAATGGCAGCAGTTGTTGAAAAAGCTTTTGTATGGATTCTACTGTTTTCCTGTATGTGCAAATATACCTGGCAATAAAAGGAATTCTGATTCTAAGCCTACGCTAACAATGAGGCCACAGTCTATCATATCAACGATGACTTGGCTGGTTCTACCATAGAATTAGAGAGGTCTATAAAGTTGAATGGTTTTGCATGGTATGTTAAATAAGTCCAGCATATCTGACTGCAGGAAAGTGTAACCCAAAATAATAGAGGTGATACTGTAGAGAAATAATTATGAGAAATAATATCAAAAACAATAAAAAGTAAATTGTATTATACATTTCTGTGCCTGCTTTTTGTTTCCTGCTGTTTGATAGATCTGCAACCCTACTCTTTCATACTGTCAAATGGCCTACTGATATTCTACACGTTATCAACTCACAATAGGGTGCCTATCAATTATCTGTTATTGTGTTATTAGGGTATGGGAGAAGATCGGTGTAATATTGGACCCAAACTCTTCAATGAGATTTCTGTCATTTCTTACATTACAGGGCCACTGACTAAATGTTTTGTTTATTAGTTCTTTGATACATTTGATCGGTATTCTACAGTCAAAGTATTGCAATGACTATAGCTAGAGATTGTGGTGTTAGCCTATGACAGTTGTTAATCGAAGCCTGGATTGATTTTGCATCTAAGAAAAAAAGTCCTTATCTGAGATTTAAATTAAATGTTACAAATCCATAAGAAACTCATATCATTCCTCACCAGTGACCTCAGATTGTCATTGTAATACACTGATCTGCATTAACACAAATTAATATTTAGAAAATACATTGTTTCCATTAACACATCTTCAACTCATGATTTTCTGATTTAGAGACCCCTGTTTCATGGATCAAAATCAGTTTGATACTTAGCTGGAATAGCTAACGTTGCAGTGATATCCCCAATGTTAACGGTTTGGCATCACCTGGTGGTGCCATGCTGTTTCTGTGATGTTGTTTCAATGTTACTAGTGTTCCACAAACATTATAATCATTGATTTTATATTTCAGGTGTGTTACTTTTATATTTCAAGTATGTTATAATCTGACATTGTATTCTTGAGTTATACAATATGGATAATATGTATTACCATATGACCATGAGCAGGGACACTGAACATAATAGTGCACAAAGCTTCTGCGGTGCCTCAGTCAGGATTCATTGGTTCAAATTGATTGCTTGGCAAGACATCCTGAATTAGATTTGATTCATTCCATAAAATTCCAGAGAATTAACAACAGTGGGTGAGGCAATTCAAGGATGGGTCACGTGGCAACCAAATTGAGCCATATGCAACTAATTTGAAAACAGGGTTTTCTACCCTATTCTGACACCAGGTGGTAGTCAAGCATAGTATTTGGCAGTAGTGAGCTGGTTCATCTCTGTAACATATCCCTTCCATTATCCAAAACACAATTATTATAACAGATTACTGCATGTACTGAAAGATAGGGGTACTGTAGCATAGGACACAGACACTCCCACCACACACAAAAAACAACAACTTTACTTCAAGTGTTCCAAGGATTTTAAATTCATTTTCCATAAACATTATTTCATAGCAGCAATACAGGTAGGTTGAGGTATTTGTATGTTCATATACTGATTCATTCAGTCACATAAAAAAAACAAAAAAACAATTCAAATACACATACAAACAAACAAACACACTCATTCCTGAAGACATGTGCTCAGACATACACTCGTATCCTGTGCTGGCAGTAACAGTAGACTGCAGTAGGCTTCTTCTCCCAGTGGATTTTAAGGCAGACTTCCTTAATGTTGTAGTTTTGGCTGTTGAAAAAGAGAGAGTAGGTGTCTGTTAAAAAATAAATAAAGTGCATACAAACAAATACTAACTTGACCAAATAAGTCCAAATGAGTCCAAATAAGTAAATCATCTGTCCTCTGAGAAATTGTCAACCTATAATTGATTTTGCACCAGGCAAACTTGCCTAATGATAGTAGTACACTCACTCTCTGTGGTTCCATCCTCTTGTCCAAGCTTCGGGCCAGCGCACCTCCAACACTCTCCCCCCTCCAAGAGAACAGGCTGGAGTGTGAAGGAGAGGACAGACAGTGGGATTTAGGGGCCTTTGAGGGTGAGGGATTGAGGGGGGTCGAGGCACCGCTGGTCTTGCGCTTCTTGCCCAGGCCTCTGTGATCATAGCCCCCGGCCCTCCTGTGCAGTCCTGGGGGTCGCCCTCTACCACGAGGGGTGGGTTTGGGAGGACGGAGAGGGGGAGGGGGACGTTGTTTCCCCAATTCTGGAGATGGTGAGTGTGGTTCTGTGTGGTGTGACTTCTTTCCTAACAGGAGAGTGCCGTTGATTGGTCCTTGTGAAGAGGGGGAGGGGTAGACACTGGCCCCGTGTGTCAGACCTCTCTCGTGGAGAGGGTGGTCCCTATTGCGTTTGGGGGATTGCTCCTCCTGCAGAGCTGAGGGTCTGGTCTTCTCCATGCTGGCCGAGCGTATGAGCTCCAGCTCTCGGAGGCGGGCCTTGCTGGGTCTTCCCACTGGGTTGCGTGGGCGGCCTGGGCCCGTTGCGGGGGTGGAGGGTTTAGGTTTGGTGTTGGGGGGCTTGTGCAGACTGCTCTTGGTCTCGGATTGTCCTGAGGAGGAGGAGCTGGGGCTGGTGGAGCAGTTCTCCCAGCACGCAGCTCTGTTGGGGACAGAAGGGGGAAGAGTCCTGAGGGAGGGGGTACTGGGAGGGGCAGGTCCTCCCCCAGCCCTGCCAGTCGACCCAGTGGCGATAGAGGGTGTGGTCGAAGCGTGACGAGAACGTAGACCTGTCACTTGAGGTATTTTCCTAGATAAAAAAAAATAAACACATTGTTTATTAATAGATTCTAGTACATTCGAACATAAGAGCTAGATGTGTTAAGACCAAGTCTGTAGAGGAGACACTCACTTCCACAGGTGGGCGCTGAGGTGGTGTTCCACCATGGCACTGAGGGCGAATCGCAGGTGGTGCAACCGCCGGTCAAACGTAAAGACACTACATCCCAATGTACGACTTCCAAAAGTGCATAGCTAGAGGAGATCAAAATATATATATGATTTTACCTTGTGTTGCAACAGGAATATCAGAGTGTAACAGCATGAACAGCGTCCCATCACTCTAATCTAAAGCCAGCTCTGAAGATACAAGCTTGGTTGAGTCTAGAGTAATGTGAGGTGTAGTGTACACTGCTTTAGACCACTTGAAATGCACAGGAAGCTAAATGTTTGGTCTGATGGGGAAGTATTGCAATGGCCAGCTGACAGCTGGGATTAAGATTAATTGCGTCCTCACCCCGTGAGGTTTGGGGTGCCATGGGGAGGCCGGCAGATCCCTGGCCTCCTCCAGCTCCTCTGGGTCACTCTCCTCACTGGACAAGAGACTCTGGTTGAAGGGGTACGGAGGCTGCACCTCCTCCACCTCCACTGCACCATCCACACCCTCCTCTGAGTCACTCCCTGAGGGCTCCCTGGACCTGGTAGTAATACACAGGACAATACAGGACAATTTCAGAAAAAGACCATGATCTGGCACAACTGATGACATTGTTGACCAAGTGTTAATACTACTTAGTTGTTTGTTAAACATCTAGGAGTCAACTTATCTAACCACCAATCACACACCTGAGAATGGCAGAGCTGTGTCTGCTGTGTGGGGGCCCTGTTGGACTGTCCGAATCCTCTGAGGGTGGAGGGCTCTCTTTAGGTGCGTCCCTGCAGACAGAAGACAGCTCCCTGACTTTGGATCCCATCCTCAGCTCCGTGACCAGCTGGTCAAATGTTTTACTCCTCCCCACCACTTGCCGTCGTTGGTGGATGGAGTGCATCTATAGCGGGCGGTAAGACTGTTAAAGCTGCCCACCCATAACACCCTAACAAACCAAATATCGCCTCCTCTCTCGAAATAAAACAAGGAACTATCTTCAGAGAGAATAGAATTACATTGCTGGCTATTTTGACATAATAGGTAAAGTGAGAGGCTAGTGAGGGAGCTTACATTGCACATGAGCTGCCTGGTACACAGTTTCTTCCTGTCTGGGTCCAGCACTCCACAGTGCTTGTCCAGGTCACATTCCTTCTCTGGGTAAAGAAAACAGACAGTGTAGTCAACAGTAGAACACCAGCATATCTCTTTACTAAAGCACCAATATTATCGGCTGATAATGGCCTTTTACAGAAATATCTGTATTGGCATGTATTCCTCAGATATTAAACCGATGCAGTGCCAACGCTGTGTGTCAGCCTCACATTCTGGATTTTTGATTAATGAATAAACCTGTTTATTGGAGTTTGCAGTTACTCAAGTGCTTACTGAAGTGGCTGAATTTTGCAAAGTAACATTAGGTTGGCCACTAGAAAGTGCATTCTTAAAACATACTGATTTAAGAATGCCTTTCACAGTGCATTTGTGTATGTTTTTGTAAATGTAACTGCAACAACAACAAAAATCAGTGGATAATCAAACTGAGTCACAATAAAGATGGATTGAACAGCAAATCATCATTTCAGGTCATTATTGAGATATGGATGTTCTGCTTAATCAGCATTAGAGATCTCCAGATTAGAGAGCTGGGATCTTTTGAAAACCTGTGCTATATGGAATTCGGCAATATCATTTTGTTCACAGCAGTTATCAGGCTAATAGATCATGATGCATAGTTTCTGCTATTGCTATGAGGCAGGCTGAATATAAGAGAATACAAAATGTAAATCAGAAATAGAGTCATCACCAGCAATCCAATCCAAGATAAGAATAAGACCATAATATGCACAAAAGTAGGAGGCTTACTGTAGACTTTTTTGTAAGTTCTGCTGTAGGTCCTGGGTCCACAGGGGGCGCTGTTGGCATCATCAGGCTGCCTTTCCACGGCCCTCTGCAGCAGAGGCTTCTCTGAGGAGGGGGAACCCCCTGGAGACAGTGGGCCAGAATGCCATGGAGGAACCCGGGGTCGAGGGATGGAGGAGTACGGCGGCGAGGGAGGGACATCCTGGGAGTTGTCCACTGGCAGTAAACTGAAAGGGAGGACAGAAATTTAAAATCAATTACAGAAAGAAATGGAGAATTACAGATGAGAGCTGTAATAAAAGGGAAGGCAAGAGAACAGAGAAATTGATAGGAGGGATTTGTTTTGGAAGACTTCAAGGCATGCACATGTAAAATAATCAGCATATCTGAGGTGCTGATGAGAGGGGTGGTTGATGGGGTTTTCCCTCACCTGACTGTGTCCTTCAGGGGTTTGGCAGGTCTGTGCTGGGGTAGCTGTGATGGAGCTGTAGAGGGTCTCCTGTCGTGCCCCTCTCTGGAGGAGGTGATGTGTGAGGGTGGGCGGCCAGGCCGGGGACGCTGCTGAGGGGCGGAGAGGGAGGACTGTGTACAGAGCTTACTGAGGGGACCATGCTGCCTCTCGCAGTGCTTCTGAAAGGCCTGAGGCTTCACCACCTGTCCACAGTGGCTGCACACCACCAGGTAGAAGTCATCGTGCGCTGGGCAATGACCATATATGGACATATCTGCATGGGAAATGACATGGTTCAAGTCAGACATGATTACAATTTAAGGGGAATAATGCAACACTTATAGTTGACTGTGTGCACCTACCATTTCCACATTATGG
Source organism: Nansenia antarctica (assembly GCF_963989245.1). Lineage (NCBI taxonomy): Eukaryota > Metazoa > Chordata > Actinopteri > Argentiniformes > Microstomatidae > Nansenia > Nansenia antarctica. The sequence continues at coordinate 46,751,330 of NC_137676.1, forward strand.
TCAAACCCCCTATAAGAGTACACCACTGCAGAATCCATCAACTTCCTAAGCTGCAGGCACAGCCGATCTAGGCTTGCTGTTGCAGACAGAGTTGTTACTGTTGTCATTGCATGAGCATCATTAACAACTCACCCTCCTTCCTGAGAGTCATTGTCTCGATTCTTCTCTTCCCATGCTTACTGCATTCTTCTACATTAGACCCTGTAGAATACAAAATCAATTAGCATTTCAAGATGTGAAGTTGTAGTAGCCTACTAGTAAAGATAGTTTGTGTACTAGTACAAAAAAGTCACTGAGTAACATTAGTGACATGCAGCTATTGTTTCTTAACGGTAGGAATAATTCCTGTATCCATCCCACAACTCAATGAGATATCACCAAATGACAGTGGAGCCAAAACAAGCTCCATAGATTGATGGCACAATTATCCAGTTATTTATGCACACAAGTTCAGTAAACTTGTTAGCCAGAAAAACTAGATAGTAATCTAACCAAGAGAGGGGAAGTAACTAGGTGGGTGTCTGAGTCATGTTATGCCGTCCAACGTCATACATCACATCAGCTGCCATAATTGGCTCTCTGGAATAACAGGTGCCCAGCCCAAATGTTATTTTATTATTAAGGCCGAGTCAAATGGGATAACTATCAGATCTAATTGTTGCGGGTTGCTGACAGCTTGTTCCATGTAGCTTCACTCCGCATTGGCCCAACTAGCAAACTACACAAATGACCAGTCCTGAATCGGTGTCACCCAGTCCCAGGGCTGGACTGGGACAAAAATTAGGCCCTGGCATTTTTGGCCCAGACAGGCCCACCCCAATCGGTCGGACCACACCCACCAGCACAAAAATACTTGCCTTATATATACTCGTCTTATATACTGTGCTGTACAGTCATATGACAAACTGTAGTATTCCCCCAAACCACTACAAAGACGACTACATACAGTAAGCAATGGTACCAGACAGTGCAAGTAGACCAGTGTACTCAGTGATCTGAGAATTTACGAACGCAGCCTTGTTGTTCTAGATTTTTTCCCCCATTATCAACCTATCATTGCGCTTTTAAAAACAAAGCACGCAACTGTCGCGTCTATCTATTCATGGCAACTCTACATTGTGATTTACAAGGGATATTAACTAATATTAAGTAATATTATTACTTGGTTACATTTTGCAATTGATCCGCGGTACACATGCGTGCCGAACCGTGGGGGGCGATCCGTTACACCCCTAACAGCTACCTATATTTTCCTTACCGGGTCAACGGTTACAGGCTGACTCGGCCCCGCTTCTTCTGTATCCTCTCTATCCTCTGTATCTGTCCCCTGCTCCCGCTCCTCCCTGCCAGCCTCCTCTTCAACCTGTTGCTGTTGCTGCTGTGGTAAACTTGAGGGTGCAGCAAACATGTCCCTAATGTTTACACATTTGGCAGCATCTGCCTCGAGTTTCTTTTTGTTTTTCTCCATAAGTTTTTCCCAGCCTCCCTTCCGTTTTAGTGTGCTTTTGCGCTCCATCTCTCTCAGTATCTATCTAGTAACTATCCAGGCAAACTACATTTATTTTGCCGGCCGGCTCGGCCCAAAACTACCGCGAAACTGAGACGGAGGTCTGGTGCTGCGTGCGTGCGTGACCCCTGACCCCCCCCTTCTCTCTGTTGATTGGGCCAGCCCAGTGTCTGTATAGAAAATTGACCAATGGGCCGCGGTCCCTGATTTATGGGCCGTTCAATGGTAGCTTTCGATTTATGGGCCGTTCGATGGTAGCTTTCGGCCAGGCCGGCTGGTTAAAAAAAAAAAATACTTTTTTTTAATTTTTTGCCGGTCGGCTCGGCCCAAAACTACCGCGGCCCACCGGGCAAATGCCCGGTATGCCAGATGGCCAGTCCAGCCCTGCCCAGTCCCACACCCCACCCTCGGCATCTCAAGCTACGTAGCTAAACATGTTAACTGATAGCAAGTCAGCTTTCTTCATCATCTAAAATCCATTGGCTAAAGTGTCCACTAGTGTGATTTATCATGGTATACTATTAGTACCATTTGCCCTTGATGTGTTTTTCAATATTGACCTGATTGAGTCACTAATGGCGCTGGAGGATCAGAGACATTGTTTGAGAGTTGCTCTGAGCGTCCAGACCAGACAGATACAAACCCGTTCCACGCTAGGACCCAGCGAGTCTTTTGTTTGGGTTGGGATTGATGGGGACCGTGCTTTTACATCAGAAATAAATGACAGTAAAATGACATCACTACGTGACAAAAAGGAGTTGTGAGGATGGGAACATGACTCACCTTCTGATGGGAGAATATTAGCCCTGTCTATCCAAGAACTCCAATTTAATCCAACAAAATCGTCGAGATTAGGATTTCGCCGATCTAAAGCGGCCATTGCTGCCCTGGCGCGTTCACGTAACTACACCATCAATGCGCGCGCATCGTATACGCGTCATTAAATGCATACTCGTTCAACAAATTAAAGGGCCAAAAGGGTAAATGCCAGGCGAATATAACAGACTAAGGATTAATAGTCTAGCAGCAAGTCCTCAAAAAAGGCTTTAGTTTTCGAGATACCCCTACCCGAGGTAGAGCAAATGACAACAATGATTTTTCTTATCTTTAGGGTCTCCCATTAATGAAATTGATTGTTGTCAAATTTTATTTTTGGGGAAAATATGTTTTTTTGGTTGTTCTTTAGAGCTACCCCAATCCCTGAAAAAGAGCCAAATTAGACCAGGCCGAATATGGGGAAGGTGACAAAAAAGCCCATAACTTGAGAATGATCACTCCTTTCCTCTTCAGATTTGCTGAGGTATGAACCAGGTGGTTGTCCTACATCACCAAATAGTCAGACAACTATTTACCTAAATAAATACTGAATTATAGTCCTGTAAACTTATCTTTAGTTTAGACGGAAATTGTACTTTTTGGTGACAGGAACATAGAACTCCATCACTTTTCTCTCATTTATCAGAAAAACAGAAATCCCTGAAAAATATATCATTACTGAATTGTCTAGGGTGCTATTGAACAATAACCAGTAGTTGTATGGAAATATCTCATTCAGTTCTATTGCAAATGAGATTTCTTTAGACATAGGCCTACCTCTTCTCTGATACAGTCAAATTCCGAATGGGGGATACGTGGCATAATAGCCTATAAGTTAAGAATGCTCACTCTGATGGTCATCATATTTGGAGAGGGAAATACCAGGTGGCTGAACTACATCACCAAATAGTCAGAATAAGAGTAACCCAATAAAATAAAGTTTATTAGTTCTAAATTACAAGCCTCTAAAACATAGGTGTAAATAGTACAGGTTTTATTAAAACTGGAACCTTAATTCAAAGTACAATTAAATACAGTCCTCAAACATTAGGGGACACATTTTGACATTCTGCACAGCAGGTGCAGAACTCTGTACAGGGAAGGCCAACAGAGAGGCACTGGCACTTTCCACTCTCTCCACACTTTGCATCTTTGCAATATAAGTGAGTGATGTCTCTCACTTCTGTAGGTGCTGGGGGTTTTGTAAAAAGGACAGGTTGAATGGCCCCATCTCTGATAATCCACCCCTTGCCAATAGGACTCCATAACAGGGGTTTGGGCATATGGCTGTGACACCATACCGCTGTCTGGAACATTGCTCTCTGCACATGCTGCTGAAATGCATCCTCTGTTGGCGGCAGATTTGCAGAGGCTGTATCAGATGTTGATGCAATTATGAACCTCAGTTCATCCAGGTTTGTGCACATCAATCCATTTTCCATTTTATTTTTTCCATATAGGAGTAGCGCAAATTCTCTTGCGACTGGCAAAGACTCTTCCAAGCTGGCAGAGAGTCCAAAATGGGCCAGATCTTTGAGCTCGCTGAGATGGGTCTTGAGTTTGTTGAATGCTGTTGTCTTCCCTATTCTGTACAAACTACTTGTTGTGTCACAGCCAGTGAGTGCATGACATGCTGGTAGACAGTTAGACATGTCTTTTCCAATCTTCTCAGATATGGTGTTGATGGGGACATATCTCTCTCTCATTCCATGGCCTGTATGCATGTACACCAGAGATGAACCAAACATTTCTTTGCTTGCTTAGTATATGAGCAGTACTTCCACATCTGTGTCGTCAGACCTCACAATGATGCGGGAATATGACTCTGCAAGATGTATGGCATGGAGCACCATCCTTGTGTCTGCCTCCTCCTGATCACTGTACAGTGATGTCAAACTGCTGACTCCTGCTGTGCAGATGCTCTTCACCTCCTCCCCTTTGTCAAATCCACCTGCCAAGATGATGGAGTCATCTGAGTGTAGTCTCTGCGGGGCTGCAGTGACAATGTAGTTGCTCACAAACATGCACAGTGCAGTCTTGTTTCCACTACTCCTCAAGTACTTCCTGTAGTTTGGGACATTTGTGTTGCCAGTGATAACATGTGTAGGCCTTCCATCACTTGCACCTCTCCTTTGCCTCTCCAGGTCTTTGATTGACTGTGGGCCGTCATACCTGTCAAATACCATGACCACACATTGCATTTCATCCTGCCAGCAGCCCGGAACCATGGTATTGCTTCAGACATGCAGTTGAGATGAAGGTCAAAGTTAGCTTCACGCTCTGATCGTAGCATTCTGAGTAGGAGATCAGCCCCTTTGAGGAAATTCAGCCAGTACTTAAAAGTTGCTGATTGTTGAACTCCCCTCTCTGAAAACTGTTGTATTCTTCTCCTCAGTTCAGGAAGGTCTGTCTCCACTTCACTTAAGAACTGTCTGGCAGAGACCTGGTCGTTGCCATGACAGGCATGCTGCACATCTCGCAGGAGGTGTTCTTGTTCAGCAGACAATGGACTTTGGCCTTTTTTGTTCAGCCAGGAGACCAGTGCCATCCAGAAGAGCCTGAACAGAGCCTCTGAAACAACCTTGATGCTCCTCACACCTCTTGTCAGTTGTTTCCCCTGAAGCATCTGCCGAGCTGTTGCGTCAGCATAGACTCCAGACTCGGTTATCATGTCAAAGAGGCCCCCGTCTGCATACACCTTCCCAATGCTTGCCAGAAAGGCCATGGTGACGTGCATTCCTCCAATTCTCATGGTGATCTTGCCATCCAAAGCTTCAGGTTTGCTCCACAGAATTTGCTGTGCTTTGCTGTAGATGGCAAGGTCAGCAGTTACAAGTATATGCCTCTGTCCCAGTTCTTGAGCAAGCTGTGTGAGCTGCAAAAGAGCTGTATAGATTGTAGATAGGTCTGATGGTGAAGCTCTTATGAAGGGCATATATTGTACTGTTGTTAATGGGATGTCTGACGTGGATACATAGGCATTGAATGCAGACCATCCTGGGATTCTCTGTTCTTCTTCTTTCATGATACGGCTCACCTTCCAAAGTAAGTCTTGGCCTTCTGCTGCCTGAGCTTTTGTGCTGTCTGATTTGAGGACCTGTGGTAGAACTGCTGGTGGTTCAGATCGCCTACCTGGCTTGATGTATCTGAAATTCAAGAACAAGTCATTAGGCATCTTTTGTCATATAATTCAATCTTTAACTAAATGCCCTTACAAACAACAACACTCCAGATTCCTTAGATTATGATGTGTGACCTCACAAATAATGTGTAACTTGAATATTGGACAAATGCTAGTCTGACTTACACAAGTGTAATGTGAAACTTGAAGCCTCCAGTGCACATTACACATTTTACATTTTAATATTGGATTATATTGCATTAACATACAGTATATCAGAGCCATTTCAATCAAGTATTGCATGTGTCTGGCAGATAGTTGGTCTATAATATTTACCTCTGAACCTCTTCATTATCCAAATCACAGCTGTCCAGGGCATGGAGAGATCTCTCTGGGATTCTCAGGATGGGGTTGTGTGCTGTGGCAACATCACCTCTTCTGTATACAACAATTGCCATGGAATGTGTTGTATTTTTGCCATCCAGCGTCTCTTCATTCTGGTCAAAGTTGTCAATGGCTGCATCAATTATCCCATGTTCTGTGGTTCTTGTCAGTCCATTTGGAATGTAAACACCTTTGCTTCGCTGTAATTGATCTGCTGCTACTGATGTGAGAAATTGACGCACTTCATCATACGACACACAATGACCCATCATGTGTAGCTTGTTGATAAGGGCCTTGCTGCCAAACTCATGATGGATCATAATCCCAAGTCCTAGAGTGATAGGTGTACGTCTTCTGCAGCACTGTGCAATTAGATCATGGCAAAAGGTTATAACACTTGTGTTATTCTTCAGAGCTGGGTCCTCATCACAGGTCTGCACATTTTTAAATGCACCTGCATTGACACACCAGTTCACAAAATCATACAGAGTGTTTGGCACATATTCACTGCACTGGAGAAGGGAAAGCTTGTCACTGCTTATGTAGAATTGAGGCTCATGCTCAACCTTTTCCATAGTTTTCCTCAATATACCTGCAGCCTGGTGGAGGATTTGAGTGTCAGTGAGGGTCTCTGTTCTCTGTGGAGGCATTGTCTCCCTGTCTTCTGTTATGTTTTCTCTGAGGAGAGAAGCTTCTCTCATTGCATGGCCAACAGTCATGGCACCAGAACAGATCAGATCAGATTTTCCAGGACGTTCAATGAAGATGAGTTTATCCCCATAATGCTGGTTCATCTTTTCTTTGAGTTTCCAGGATTTATACATTGTTGGTTCTGTAGCTGTACTCAGTTTTCCTTTATAGCTCTCAGTTACAGCACTCAGTGTTGTGACAGTCATATGCTTTGAAAAAACTGTCTTAGTTAATTCTTCAGTTAGCTCAATGAAAGCTCTTTCATGTTCATTTAACTTCTTTTCTGTTAAATGTTTGTTTCTAGCTGCTAGAATGTTCCCTTCTGAAAGATAGTGTCCTAGGCAACTTCTGTGATACTTTGCATCATAGGCAAAAAGATCTTCATAGGTCAGCATACGGTGATGTATTATTTCATCAAATCTCTCTGAGGCTGCATTGAGGACCTTTGACCTTGTACTTTCACCTGTACCGGTACATATAGGGGTCAGGCCTTCTCTCTTTGTGACTTTCTGGCTGCAATTGAAACATTGGCTGCAAATGAAACACTGGCTACGGATGTCAAATCTAGTGTCTCTGGACAGTCTAAGTCTTTTACTTTGACACTGATCCTGGGGTGGTTCTTGATCACTGGTTGTAGGCGTATAGTTATGTGTGCTTGAATAACTGGCCCGACATGACCTGTGATATGAAACCTTGACCTTGAAGGACAGTATGTCATCTGAGTGGGGCGATAGTCTCTTATGAACTTCATTATCTCGTCCTTGAGCAACGTTCAGTATGGTTCCTTGTAAACTGGGATTCTTGACATATGGATTATTTTGATGTCCTTGTAGAGCTTTTTCACATAATAAGCAGACCTTTTCATCCTGTGTCTGTAAATATGGCTGGCTAGCTGTCTGCGTTGGCCCTGTTGGCTCCATTGTTACAGTGAACTCTGGTAAATATGGAAAACACACACACACGCACGCACACACAATTAACTTATGCTAGCCTCTGTTAGCTAGCCTATGTTAGCTAGCCTCTGCTAGCCTCTGCCTAGATCAGAATGCCTGCAGTATGGTTTAAAAGCTCACAAATCTAACAACATATTCAACAACATATTAATATCATAGTTGGACATATGTGTTACCTGTTATCTGTCATTAGATTGGTGATAATCTGAACAGAACTGTCAATACACAGCCCCTCTCCCTCTGAGATGGAGATTGTTATGGCTGCTGCTGCCCAGTTGGCTACACAGTTTTTAAACATGCAGCTGTCACTCAAACCAGAGTGGCAGAGAGTGTTCCACTGTCAAGCTTCAAAATTATTTCTATACTGTACTTTGAATTAAGGTTCCAGTTTTAATAAAACCTGTACTATTTACACCTATGTTTTAGAGGCTTGCAATTTAGAACTAATAAACTTTATTTTATTGGGTTACTCTTATTCTGACTATTTGGTGATGTACGGTAGTTCAGCCACCTGGTATTTCCCTCTCCAAATATGATGACCATCAGAGTGAGCATTCTTAACTTATAGGCTATTATGCCACTTATCCCCCATTCGGAATTTGACTGTATCAGAGAAGAGGTAGGCCTATGTCTAAAGAAATCTCATTTGCAATAGAACTGAATGAGATATTTCCATACAACTACTGGTTATTGTTCAATAGCACCCTAGACAATTCAGTAATTATATATTTTTCAGGGATTTCTGTTTTTCTGATAAATGAGAGAAAAGTGATGGAGTCCTATGTTCCTGTCACCAAAAAGTAAAATTTCCGTCTAAACTAAAGCTAAGTTTACAGGACTATAATTCAGTATTTATTTAGGTAAATAGTTGTCTGACTATTTGGTGATGTAGGACAACCACCTGGTTCATACCTCAGCAAATCTGAAGAGGAAAAGAGTGATCATTCTCAACTTATGGGCTTTTTTGTCACCTTCCCCATATTCGGCCTGGTCTAATTTGGCTCTTTTTCAGGGATTGGGGTAGCTCTAAAGAACAACCCAAAAAACATCTTTTCCCCAAAAATAAAATTTGACAACAATCAATTTCATTAATGGGAGACCCTAAAGATAAGAAAAATCATTGTTGTCATTTGCTCTACCTCGGGTAGGGGTATCTCAAAATCTGAGGGCCCTTCCTGCTAGACTATAAGGCCACTGGCAATAATTCACTTCTTGGAGAGCATTGGTGTTGTATTGTAGCATTGTATAATTAATAGACAAACTGACATGGAACAGCTTTTACATTTAGGTACAAAACATAACAATCCAATTATGTAATGGTTTCTGTGCTTCTGAATATTGAAGAGTCCTCCCCACCTCCCAAAATATAGTGTATCCTACTGAAATTAGTCTGACTTGATAACCCTACCCATCTCTTACTTTGCTATGGACTGTTTTTCCCATTTTCACACTGAGTGGGGGAAATAAGTATTTGATCCCCTGCCGGTTTTGTACGTTTGCCCACTGACAAAGAAATGAACGGTCTATCTTAAAGGTAGGTTTATTTTACAGTGAGACAGAATGTCAACAAAAAGATCCAGAAAAAACATATACTAATACTTATTTCCCTTGATCAAATGCAAATCAATTTATAACTTTTATATAATGTGTTTTTCTGGATTTTTTTGTTGATACTCTGTGTCTCTGTTAAACCAACCATTACAATTAGAGACCGTTCATTTCTTTGCATTGTCAGTGGGCAAACTTACAAAATCGGCGGGGGATCAAATACTTATTTCCCCCGCTGTAATAGACACACACATGACTAGACCAGCTCTTTCCTTTACAGTTTAACCTATTAATTCATTTCATACATCCCATCTCTTAACAAGACCACGTAGCATAAAGGTAAACGGATAGATGATGGGCCAAATGCACGGCATAAAGAGGAGTTGCTTTAATGACAACCATGACAACAAATTCTGCTGTCCCTTATCAAAACATTGAGGTAGAAGTGCGGCACAGCAAAAATAAATCGTACATGCATAACTGAAATCAGTCAATTTAACAGAGTTAAAATGGTAACAAGACTATTTGACCAGAGACATTAATGTCATCATCAGCACATTTAGTAGAGGTTTGCTGGCTTATTTTCTTACAGAACTGTGTTCATTTAAAACATATTAATATTACAGACCATGCAAGACAAAGAAAAACACACATTTCAAAGTAAAAAGGATGCAATGGCATTACTAACAGTTTATGAAATATCCATAACTATTCACCATTTCTGGCTCCTTTTCTCTCTGGTAGCTTCTTGTGTAACATTGCTATGCAGTAAGTTATTTTAATACAAAAACATTTAGCTATTGACAAAAGTAGTGCCCGATGAAAAACACTGGTTCCAAATAGGCAAAGAAAAATAATAATGTCTTTTCAAACAAATCTAGGGAAGCACACATTAAATATGACGATTGTCATTCTTGTGTTAGAAATACTGTTAAAGTGTTAACTGCGTGAAGTAAAACTAGTTTTGACCTCAATGATGATGCGCAAATGTTCTCCTTCCAGATATTTCCGCATTCATATTTCTAGAAAACTTAAATTGTACCTGTTTGAACACTTTTTTGATAAGGTTGAGCTGTCAATGTAATGAAATGCATGAAAGAAACTGCGGCTATCTTTATTTAAACTTAATGAGCTAGCAGACTTTCCTAATGCAACATTACAATGCATTAGAAAGGGAAGAAACTTGAAGGGAACTTTTGACAACAAAACTGCCCAGTTACGATGGCCTGACACCCTCCTCCACCTCTGCCGGGGGATCGACTGATTTGTGGAAGGGTGTCTCCTTGAAGATGAACCAGCAGTTGCCACCCCACAGTATGAGGTTGAGAAATCCAAATATCTGGGAGAAAAACACATGATTTAAGAAAAGGTATGCAGTTATATATATACAATTTCACATTGGCATGCTGGCATCCTCATACCAGTTTCTTTACGAGATTGTTGGAAATATTCTAACAGAAGATTTAGATACATATGTAACAGGCATCACCCTGCCAGTCTTGAACATGCATCCACTGTATTAGCAACACACACGACCCCCTCTCCGAAACACCTGATGTTAACCAACTACACCACAGAAAAACTAGCAATTCAATGGTGTGTGTGGTGGTGAGTTGAAGAGTGAGCTTACCACAGAGGAGTTGAGTCGACCCATGTGAGGCACCCCTCCTGGAGTGCACTTGTTGTTGATGTCCATGCATACATTGATGAGGCTTACAAGGGTTGAGGGACTGGTAGCCCACTTAACATCAGTCAGGCCTTTACCCCAGGCAGAGGAAGACACCAACCACAGAAAGGCAAAGGCTGCAGTCACCAGCAGGTCCTATTGGCAGGATAAGATATGGTAATTGCCCACAGGCACTGTAACAGAAGCATTTTAAGGCAGTTTCAGTTTGGTTGAATAGGTTAAAAGTGACTTGACTATTGACGCTGGCTGGTGGAGTTATTTTCACAGCAGCAGCAGAATCTGGCGCAAGAGGCACACACTATCCCCAGTGCTTCATTTACACCGCACTGTTAGGTGACCTTTCTCTGACCTTCCATTAGGTTCCAGGGTAGAAGTGGTGTACACGTCTTATTAGTGAAAAAAATGGCAAGCAAGGGCCCAAAGTTCTTGAAATGTGAACTAATTTAATAACTAAAGACTATAGCCCAGACTATGCAGTCCACTTTTATCTTGTTTTTCCTACTAAATAAATAACAAAAGCAAAGCAAATTGTGTTAAAAGTGCCAACACAACAGTGACTAAATCAAGAGAGACCATGTTGAGGCAAGCTTTGTTAATCACTCTGCTGATCTTTGTTACCTAATGAACAGTACAAGTCAAAAGTTTGGACACACATTCTCAGTCAATTTAATGGGAAGGTGTGTCCAAACTTTTGACTGGTACTGTAGGTGTGATCCAGGAAGCCAAACTTGTAGTTGTCACAGTAGTTGTCAAGTGTCCTTGCCATACCTGCCACACCCACAAAAACAACATCAAGCTGCACAAACAGTTCAACACCCCCTACAAAGGGCATAAATAATTCTAGCAAACTTACTACAATGGGGCCACGGCTAGTCTCTCTGTACAAGTGTTGGTAGCCCAGGTAGAGCACCAGACTGGCAGTGCTGTATAGGAAGGCAAAGACTCCGATACAGACGAAGAACTCGGCTGAAGAGGAGTGGTCCCCAGTCAGATAGAGCTCAGTGGTGCTGGTGTCATTGATTATACAGTTGGGGACACTGTATGAATGGTCCATCAGCCTGTGTGAACACGAGCACACAGTAGTGCATACAGTACATTGCATTCATGACGATAAATACACTGCTCAAAGAAATTAAGGGAACACTTCAAGGATATGCCTCCCCAGATCATCACTGACACGCCAAACCGGCCATGCTGGATCATGATGATGAGGCAGCATAACGTTCGCCACGGCATCTCTAAAGTCTTTCACGTCTGTCACGTGCTCAGTGTGAACCTGCTCTCATCTGTGAAGAGAACGGGGCGCCAATGACAAACCTGCCAATTCTGGTATTCTCTGGCAAATGCCATTCGAGCTGCATGGTACGGGGCTAGTCCCACTAGAGGACGTCAGGCCCTCATGCCCCTTCATGGAGTCTGTTTCTGACAGTTTGGTCAGAAAAATGCACACAAGGAGCCCGCTGGAGGTCATTTTGTAGGGTTCTGGAAGTGCTCCTCCTATTCCTCCCCGCACAAAGGATAGATAGATAGAGCAGATATTGGTCCTGTTGGGTTGTTGCCCTTCTACGGCCCTGTCCTGTATCTCCTCTACGCTCTTGAGAATGTACTGGGAGACACAGTAAACCTTCTTGCGACGGCACATATGGATGTGCCATCCTGGAGGAGCTGGACTACCTGTGCAACCTGAATGGGCTGCAGGTACTGCCTCATGCTACCAGTACTGACTAGGGCACTAGCAAAATGCAAAACTAGAGGATAAGGATAAGGAGAGAGAAATGGTCTGTGGCCACCACCACCTGCAAAACCATTTCCTTTTTGGGGGTTGTCTTGCTGTTGCCTCTCTTGTCCTGTTGTCACTTTCATTTTCACTAAAGCAGGTGAAATTGATTAACAATCGTTTACGCTTCCTAACTGAACTGATTGATATCCCAGAAGTTTAATTGACTTGGTGTTATATACTGTGATGATTAAGTGTTCCCTTAATTTTTTTTGACCAGTGTAGTTTGAGGCAGAATCATATAATAAAAATGTTAAAGTCAGTCATGCATAAACAATTATTTGATGCACGCATTTATCTCTGTCTATTCCACACACCTGAAAGGGTAGTTAAAGACGGCAGGAATCTCTTGGCTGGGGCTGTTCCCTTTGCATTGCACATTGATGCTTGTAGAGCCAGCATAACCCCCAGTCGTCGCAAAGGCAAATATCGAGAAGACCTTTAGTCAGAACCCAAAGAAGGACACAAGCAAGCGAAAGAAGTGGTAGATATTATAATATAATCAGTGTATATCATATATGTAAACACACCTTTAATACACAAACAAGATGCTCATCTACATCAGCCTGATGTTTTTCGACATAACACTCATTATGCAAAATGTCCTCAGATTGACAGATCTGCTGCAGATATAGTGATGGACGTGTTGCTTAGCCTATCTTCTGTAGCAGAGGCAGCATAGTGGTGCACTGAACCCTGAGTGTTACTGAGCACTTGGATCTACAATTGTCATAAACTCAATTATATCTTACATGATCTCATGAATCATGTGTTGTTATCAGTCATGTTCCTTCAGCTGAAATGCCATGGTGTTATTGAGATACAGCATCATACTTACCTAAAAATAAAAACAAGTAATGCATTATACCTATGAATTATACATGCTTTCAGTGCTTTGCGTTAAGTTTTACCAGGCAATGCGTTGTGTTCATCAACAAACAAACTTAACTAATGACAGTGAAATGGGAATCAGTAGCTGTAGGCAAAGTTAGGCAATACTAAGAGAACAGTCGATGCATTTTGTAGAAGGCATTTGTTGCACTCACTATCCTGCGATATATTTGTTGCCTAACAATGTCAATGACAATGGTAAATGAATCACCCTGATGTTCAACTTTCAGTAATGAATATGTTACAATGTCGCGGCGCTCTACAGTTACAGTATAAAACAATGTTGAGGGCTGCTTTGGGCGGGCGCTATTCTTAAATGAGAATAGAAACTTACCAATTCGAGCACTCGAATAAATGCCAATGGCTCTTTCAAGGGTCCCAGGTCAAGACTGAACCCCGTCATAATTTTCTAAAGATGAGCAGAAAGAATGTTGATAGCTAATTACCATAATTTTGGACTTGGAGAGGTTTGCCACGAATGTAAATAAAGTTTTAATAACAAAAGCTAACTGAATACATAATCACACGTTTCTCTCACCTGCGCTACTCCGTCCATCGCGTGACCAACTTTATAACAGTCGAACTGCAATTTCTCGTTCCCGATTGTTGGTAAAGCTCAAGTTTGAGAGCTTGCTTATACAAAAAACTTCAGACAAACTTCTTCTTCCAACTTCAGCATTGGCATTGCATGGAACACGTGATCACTGACACTTTCTTAAAGTGGCACGAGGACATAGCGCACCGTGGAGGCCCAAGTTAACCAGTCTTGTACCTCATTATAACCAAAGCAATAAAAAAATAAAAATACTGTATTGTTGCTGTTGTTGTTTTTTGTTGACAAATAATGTATATGTTTTACGTATATTTGCATTCCTTATATGACAATAGTCATATAAATGTTATGCTATTTGCATGTTAAAATGCATTTTCCACATTGTTAACATTTTGTTGATGATCCTGGCCTGATAGCTGCTAATGAGATGCATGCATTTATATTTACAACTAGGACCTTTTGGGGTATTTTACATGGAATTTAGTGCTAATTGCTTGAAATTACTAAATGAAAATAGAAATGTCTCAATCCCATTCATCCCACATTCCATAAATGTCCAGTATTAAATCTGCCATTACTTACAGAAGATTTAGCTCAGATGTGTCTATAAATAAATAAAGACCATTCATTCATTCATTCATCACAAGAGGTCGCCATTTTTTCATACAGCCAGTGTTGTATCATGAAATTGGTCTGCCTCACTCAGAAAAAGTGTAACTGGTACACCACATGACTCACGTCATGTGCTCATAGAATAACTCGATTCCATTCACAGTGCAAAATGTATCTGATAGTGTATTTACAATATTGATTTATCCTTTCTTGGTAAAGTTGAGGAACTTCAGTGATATCCATCACTCTCTTACCTGAACACTGAGGCCCAGTGACCATAATAGGAACAGTCAGGGTTTTTGTGGAAAGGCACAGTCTTCCCCATATCACAGGCACATCTCGAAGGAATAAGAGTGCCTTTGTTCACCACCTTTTGATAGTTTACTGGGCTGCTATGGGGGGAGGGGTGGTTGTCTCTGCATTGTACAGTACTTGCAGAGGAATGCTGTTCTGCAGATCATTGCTCACCAGACCGGTTGCTTTTCAAAGTGAATCTAGGAGAGGAATAGGTAACCATTGGTAGTGCTGGAAGGTATGAGGTTAAAAGAAAAATGTCCAGCTGTTTAGACCACTACTAGTCACATTACATTACATCTACATTTCCTTTTTTGGCATTTAGCAGACGCCTTATTCCAAGGTGACTTACAATCAATACATTTGACTAAGGTGAATCATCAATCCACCAGTCGTAGCAGGAAAAGTAATCTAGCTCAGGCCAGCGGCCATTGGCAGTCATTCTGCTAGGAATGTGTGTCACAGTGAGGCTATTGTAGGAAAACCATTATCTAACTATCTACATCACCAACTGCAACATGTTGTCTGATAAAGCTGTCACAGTGTTGTCATTTTATAACAGAGCCAAGACAATCTGACATTGAAGCCACAAATAATCAGTATACATAAGTCTATGAATATGTGAGTGAGATCCTCTGAATTAGCTGTCTGTGTAGATATTTAATTATCCTGGTAGTGTAAATGTGCTGTCCACAGATCTTCAAAATGACTTGTAGGTTTATTTCAGGGGGGGAATGTTAATTCAGCACAATTCTTTAGAGCCAACATAATGTTTGTCTGTCATCAGGCCAAATGTTCTTGGGAGGTAGGTGGGGGTCCCGTGGTGACCACCAGCAGGGGGACTGGATTTTATTTTTTCAACCCCACATGACCATGGGTTCCCCTTGGCAGTAGGACCCTCTGTCTCATCACATGTTCATAATCTAATCAGGAACATAATCGGACTCACTGCTGCTTGTAAAATGGATACATCTTATTTGAAGCTAATCTCCACCATTTTGTATGTACATCTAGCCATGCAGTTGATACATTTGGTGTCCTTTAGTCCAGACAGTGCTGTTATGTTCGATTACTTATGTTGAATGTAGATATGCTTTAAAATGCCAACTGTATTGAGGAAGATGTCATTATGCAAAAAGTATTTTTCTCAAATTCAACCCCACTGTATGACAGCCCAGCACTCTTGCTGCACTGCCAAATCATTGGTGTAAACAGAGATTACTGATGGACTGTTTGTTGAAGGGTTATTCAAGCTGAGCATCTAATAATCCCTAGACCCAGGCTTCCAGGCTCACAACATTTGTGTCCAGATGTTCAATCCCTCTCAGTTTCACCCATGTGCTCATTGCTCTGTGCGACTTTTGACTCACACTCGTGTGATTGTGATTTACACTGACTGTGAGTCTGATAGGGGAATAGTAGTTATTGAGAACCTTATGTATGACATGCACTTGCTTCAATGCCTTTCAGATAAATTGTAGGCATATAAACTTCAGACGAAACAAACTAATCTTTCCAACTAATCTCTAAAGATGCTGATTTTGGACAATGGGTTTTTCCGTTTTAGGTAGGCCTACATGTTTATAAACATGTTTTATTTATTCTATTATTATATATTGAAAGTGTGTATATTGTAATTCTGTATATTCCTAATATTCAACCATGATCAGATGTGTTTAAAAAAAAAATCTATAATTACTGATAGACAATCAGTGCCACTCACTAGAGAACAATATAACTCAGTATAGGCCTCTTCCATGCGCCCTCAACCAAGCTTGACAACGCTCTGACAACTGAGACGCGGTAGCTAGTGTCCATGGGGTTTAACCAATCAGAAGATGTATTGGCAGAAGTAGCCAATCTCGGTGGCGCCCACTGCAAAGGTGTATTTCTTACAGACATAAATTGAGGTTTTTTATTACGTTATCTAAATTGGACAAGGAGTTAAATACTGTGAACAATAATGCATCTCGTCAACTTAATTCGTCTTTGATTCCATTATTCTACTGGGATCGTTCAAACCGTTTCGCACTGCATCAGGAAACGAGGTGCTTTTGAGCGCACCGCCTCGAAGCGTCTCTGACCCTGTGTGCATACAAAGCTGCATTACTCTGCTGTCGCTGTCAGGACTAGGCTACAGTGTTTTTGTTGATGTCATCAGCGGCCGTGTTGGAGCGACCGTACCAATTTGTAGACAAGATTAGAACAAACAAAGAATTAAACTCGGGTTTTGGTGCACAGTGAATAATGGGAGTTCTAGTGCACTGTGTCTTACTTTTTCTGTTTCATTTGACGTTTGGATTAGATAATAACCAGAGACTCGCATACAATGGACAGTCTGTGTTTGTGACTAATCCCAGAATAGGAAAAGGTTTGAATATCGAAAAGAGATCCTTTGTAGAATGGCTGGCACTAAAACACCAAATAAGCAGAAGAAGTACTGATGAAGGGGACTGCAAAGATCGTCAGGGATATGATGCCAAGTTATCCAACAACACCCACAGTGTAAGTAGTAAAGCGTGCAGGTCCTGTTACACTTCTCAGGTAGAACCTAGTGTGACAAGGATTCATATTTGACATGTGTATGTTGTGTGTAGGGTTAATTGTGTCCTCAATATCACCTGAGAGTGTGTGTGCAAATGCACCTTTTTAATAACTGGTGCTCTCGAATAATCACGAAATTGTCCACTCTGATACAGTATTCCAGTTTGACAGCTCTTATTATGGCCAAGCTTGAAGGTATATACAGTTGCCTTGATATTCTTTGCGTACAATAAAAGCGTGCACAGTTTTGTAGCAGACATTTCTTCAGCTTATTTCTCCAAGTTGAATCAAACAATATAGGCTACAGACGACGCCACTCTTGGTGTTATTTGTTCCTTAATATTGTTTTACATGACAGTGGATAAACTCGTGTTATACGAATGAGCACACATCTGTGAGTGACATAGTGAATACAAACCTATTGGGGTTTAAACATAGTTGAACAGCCTACAGTCAATCATTTTCAGTCAAAGGTTTCCTGTTTGTCTCTTGTAGAATAGGGAACTTACAACATGCTGCTAACCAAATATCCTGTTCAACTACTCTAGAGTGAACACACACCTCTGACCTCTGAAACATTTTGGTTTATGTATCCAAGAGAATGAATAGCTCTAAGTTATGTGCCTTGCTTTTATTTTCATTTCGTCTGGATTGTTTTGAAGAATGTTGATGAAGTATGCAAAAATGTGTTGTCAGGTTTTCCTACATCCCTGTATGCAAGCCTTTTCTGCATGTTAGATAACAGTATTCACAAGATGAATAGGCTATTGAGAGTATAACAAAGTTCTGGTGACTGACTATAGTCAGATCTTAGTCTAATTTTGGTATCACCAGATGGTCTTAGGATTTCGTAGCAGCACAGGATGAACCAGTTTAACAACATTTGCCTGTTCTGCTACAGAACCCTGTGTCTTAAATGGTTGTCCAGACTATTCTCGATTGTCCTCACTCTTGCACTTCAACTTACCTGAAAAACAAGTTCATCCTAACAAAGCTGCCTGCCATGTTTTGATAGTTTCCCTATAATGGGTGTTCTAAAGATGCCAGCCTCATTCTCCTGACTGTTATTTTTTTCGGTTATCCTTGGTGACCCCCCATACAGATGCTTGTTGGTAATATGCTCGCTCTTGTCGATGTTAAATACTGCACGCAGCATCCTGGTGTAGCACCCAACCCATCTAGGGACTTGTGCAGGGTAGGCTTCAGGGTCAAGTGTTTAAATACAACTGACTTAGTATTGTACTCTTTCCTAGATCTTGAACTCTGTGACAGGGTTTAGGGTAAGTAGGGCTAAGAGCAACATTCCAGGATCCAGGAGGCTAACTGATGAATTACTCCTGTTTAGGTCCAGGCAGCTCCAGAGCCACTTATGGCTGGCTGGCTTCCGGATGTGTTTCTGACAAACAATCTATGAATGTCCACATAGTGAAATGTGGAGGGCCGCTTGATGAGATTAGGGATTTAAGTCTTATTCAGGGCAAGAGCAGAAGCTAGGATAATGAAAGGGAAAGTGTTTCCATCAATGTCTTGTCTTATCGTCACATAGGTTCAAAGTTGTCTGACAGCATGCCTCAGTGAGTTAACAAACTCTAAAAGCCCATGTTTGATTCTTATTTTCAAGAGGATTGATTGTTGGAATGAGTTTCCCTGTGGTCTAGTCTCCTCTGAGACCATTTGGTCTGAGGCCTACTGCATGCTAAGAGTTTGTTGATCTGGATTAGTGCTGCTTCACTTTGTACAATTCACTTGTCAACACTGCTTGCCTGTACTCTCTTGAGAGCTTGAGAAGGTGATAGCGGAAGCTCATCAGTAGGCTTACTTGGCACGCGCATCAACTCTTCCCTTCCTCTGCGTTGTTTAAAACTGGAAAGGTCTCATTGACCCTGTTCTGATCTAGTATTACAGTTTTTGATTAGATTAGATTATTACGTCACTCATTTCAACTCAATAACAATGTAGATATCAGTGAGTCCATAAACACGAAACAACATGGACATGAATTAAAGTGATGACAGCTTAATTTGACCAGTTTGAACAAGATTGCCCTCTTTATCGTGCCACCTGTTCAAAATAATGAATTCTTCTCACTATGTCTCTAAAATAAAAATACAAATCTTAAATAAGTAGGTTCTTTGATGTTGTTACATTTTCTCTTTCTTTTCAGTATGCCTTCAATGACCTGAGTGGATCTGTGTCACTGGCCTGGGTCGGAGATGGTACAGGGGTGAGTTTATGTTTTACCAGCTAGTCTATAGCATGTCCTGGATCTATGATCAGCATTAGTGTGTCTTGATATGTTTTTTTCAGAGGCACTAACCAGTCACTCCACCAAAACAACTGTAATCAACTGTGACATAACTAGGAAGACTGGACAAGATTGATTGATTCATGCAGATGATAGTTTATTAGTCATAATGTATGTGAATCTCAACCGACTTAAAGATATTGTGGCTAATATATAACTCTGGTTTAAGAACTACAGCACAAAATCACTGATTTGTCTCCTTGCAGGTTATCCTGGCTTTGACAACATTTCAGGTGCCATTCTTCATGTTAAGATTTGGCCAGTCAAAACTCTATCGAAGGTAAGAATAGCCCAATAATAATAATAATAATAATAACCTTTATTTGTATAGCACTTTTCCTGCAAACATTGCAGCTCAAAGTGCTTTTGGTGAGAAATAGTGAGAGTTCAATGCATAGTTATGTCTTATTATGATCAAAAGTATGCATGTGTGCAGAATGAAATAAGAATGTCTGATTTAATGATGTCAACTGTCTGTCTGCACCAGTGAGAACTATGGGAAGTCATTCCAGGATGTCACTGCCCTTATCAACAACACCTTTATACGCACTGAGTTTGGCATCGCCATTGGCCCTGAAAACTCTGGGAAGGTGGGCTATGTTATTATATATTTTTTACATTTCCTCAGAGAAACTGCCCATTTGCTTGAATATAGTTTTTTGAATCATTATACTACAGGAGTTCAGTAGGACCTAAACCTCCTCAATGTTTGGTTTCCATGTTCTGTCTCCCAGGTGATCCTCACTGGTGATGTTTCTGGAACAATGGGCTCTCGGATCTTTGTTTCCAAAGACTTTGGGAAACATTTTGAGCACCAGGACCTGCCGTTCAACCCACTGATGCAGATCACCTACAATCCCCATGATGCCAATGTTCTCTTAGTCATCAGCAACACAGTGAGTGGGGGGAGGGGGTTTATTGTGAGGGTGGAGGGGGTCGGGTTGGAGAGTAGCAAGTGCTCAGACTTATCTAAACCAGACCCAGATTGACACACATAAGATATCAGTACATTTACAACGGCACATGCTATCATTTAGCTCTGAAGAAGTGATAAGACCTTATGTTGATAACTTAATGGTCTCAGTTAACCTAAGGGTCTCAGTTAACCTTAGGGTCTCAGTTATCAACAGGCCTGCTAAACATCTGTCATGGGACACATGTTTAGCACAGAGCCAATCTGTGGGGATTACTTTGAATACCTGTGGATCTCACTGTTTCTGGTATCTTAAGAGTTCCCCATGTAAGTTCCCCATGACCTCACCTGAACTTCTCTGTGCTTCAGAATGAACTCTGGCTGTCTGAGGACTTTGGTGAGAGCTGGAGGAAGATCCACGACATGGTGTGTCTGGTGAAATGGTGAGAGACTGCAATGTTAAACTACAATGCAAACACCATCTCTATTGAAAACCATATATATATTTATACAGTCGCTAAATGTATTTAGTAAGGGGAGTAGGAAGAGAGAGTTGGTAAAGAAGAATACTTCCTCCTACATTGGAATGAAGTTATATTTGCACTGTAATGAAGGCAAGCAGTAAAACAACATTTCAGTTACTCTTTGACTAGCTGTTCTCTGGGCCAAGCCTTAACCCACACCTGTATTTACAATTGGACTTCTTGGTGTGCTCCAATGAAATTACTTCAATAGCTGTAAATGTTTGTTTACCCTCCCTGTCTGTCTATGTTGGGTGTTGAGCAGGAGAGCTTTACACAGCACAGCTTCGCCAGCCTCTCTCTTCTCTGACAGCCTCTCCCTTCCCATGAGACCTAACCTTGATATGAACAGTCCAGGGAAAATAGGTCAAGCTCAACTGGGCCAGGAGCTTCTGAAGACACAACAGGCGGAACAGAGTACATATTTGAGAAGGGCAAGGCCGTATGGTAGCGAGCATGTGATACCCATAGGCACGTGATGCCACACAACATTTGGCATTGAGGCGCCAATTCACCAAGTTCCTTCTAGGTTAGAAGGAAGTCTCTGTGCTGCACTGCCATTTTGTGTTCCTCTCAGGTCATTCACTATGCAATAGATTTGACGTGGTTAAGAGTTCTCAATCAGATATTCAGAAATGGCCCAGTCTATAACAAAGCAGTTGAGCCTGTTATTAAAGTAGATACCTCTTTCCTTGACATTAACAATCAAATATTTATATCTTAGGAGCTGTATCTGTGTGCCCCAAATGATACCCACAACAAGCCACGGTCATGTTATCCAACCTGCCTATGATGCTGTAACAAAACATGTCTGAATCTGTCGTGTTTGCAGAGCCTGAATTCTCTGAGCTGATCTGTGGGTGTTGGTGACAAGCTTGTCTGATATTTTTGTGTCATGATTCCAGGGGGGTGGACAATGCCATCTTCTTTACAACCAACCTCAACGGATCCTGCAGTAAGTTACTCCCATTAAGAAATTAAAAACCCCAATACTTGATAACTAACCAGGATCTGTAGAATAATAAACTTGTCTTCATCCATGTCTCTCTGTTTCAGATGACCGGGGGATGCTGGATCTGAGGAAGACTACAGACTATGGAAAAACCATCAAGACGGTGGCCAGTAAGATCTTCTCCTTTGGACTGGGAGGACGCTTCCTCTTTGCCTCTGTTATGACTGGAAAGGTTAGTGTGAGACTGTCAGTGTCAGCAACATTGGGGTGTAAACATAGTAAACATTGTTTTAGTTTGCCACTATTTGGACTTGTGTGTGTGTGTGTGTGTGTGTGTGAGAGTGAGAGAGTGAGAGAGTGAGAGAGTGTGAGAGTGTGAGAGTGTGAGAGTGTGAGAGTGTGAGAGTGTGAGAGTGTGTGAGTGTGAGTTTTCTAGCTTGCATGCTTGTTTGCATACATATGCTTGTTGATTTGTTTGTCTGTTTTGTATGCAAGCTTCCTCTCTAAGCCCTGGCATCGCCAATACCAGGTCTCAAGATCAATATCTCTCTCCCAGGGCACTCTGAGGATAATTCACGTTTCAGTGGACCAGGGCGAGGTGTGGAACATGGCCCAATTGCCTCCTGTTGGTCACGAGCAGTTCTATTCAATCCTAGCAGCCAATGAGGACATGGTGTTTATGCATGTGGACGAACCAGGGGGTCAGTTAATAGTCCAGTCTCTCACTAAGTCACTATTCTCACCATAGCCTGCATCCATAACCATCTTATACAGTATAGTGTAATGCAACAATCCATTAATATTTGGATGTACCATAAATGCGTTTTTTATGTCAATAGACACAGGCTTTGGCACCATCTACGTGTCAGACGACCGGGGTACAGTTTACTCCAAGTCCCTGGAGCGCCACCTCTATACCACCACAGGGGGCGACACTGACTTCACCAATGTCACATCTCTGCGCGGGGTCTTCATCACCAGTGTCCTGGCTGAGGGTAGGTCTCCACACACACACACACGCACAAACACACACACACACACACACAACATTGAGAGAGTGTGAGAGTGAGAGACAGAGAGAGAGAGACTGACTGACTCACTCACTCACTCACTCACTCACTCACTCACTCAAGTTCCTTTATTTTAGACAGAGTTACATCATGTAAATATTTCATGAGCTGTTGGGTGTGAGATGAGCTGCATGTATACAGGAACTCAGGATGATAAATGACTGGTTGTTGTCGTCCAGATGGCTCAGTACAGTCGGTGGTGTCCTTTGACCAGGGAGGAGAGTGGCTGCCCCTGCAGAAGCCAGCTTACAGCAAGTGTGACTCCACATCTAAAGACCCAGACAAGGTAAGGGTGTGTGGGAAATGTGGGTGGGTGTGTGTGTGGTTGGGTTGGTGGAGAGGCTGTTGCTTGAGGCTGGAAAAGGAGAGCTCCCTAGAATGTGTACACAACAATGTTGAGGCATTGTCAAAATAAAAGATGTTATGTTAAAGATGTTATTCAAACATTCAACATTGTTTATGAATGAATGAATGAATGAATGGTCTTTATTGTCATTGATATAGTACAGGTACCAAAACAACGAAATCAAATTTGGGAGGGGGGTCTCCCCTGGTGCTAGAAAAAAAAAAACTAAAAACAAGAAGGGAAAAGAGCTGGTTTACATAAATAAAGGCTATGTACACTATCCACTATACTATACTATACAAATAAAACACTGTGCTGTACTCTATGCTATGCTATACCTATTCTAACATTTCCTATCTCTGAACCTTATGTACCCGAGGGTTGTCATATTGCACATAGTGTTATTGCACATTCATTTAAAGTGTCGCAGTTTGCAGGTTTGAAATGTTCACAGTTGTGTTTCAGTATTGCACTTGATTTCAATCTAGTAGCTGCCATCAAATTGTCTAGATTGTCCAGGGCCTAGAACCTAGGTCTTTGCTGTGTTCAGGGCCTGAATGGCCCTGGGGTAGAAGCTGAGCTTCAGTCTGTTTGTCCTTGCGAACATGGTCCTGAACCGCCTGTCCGAGGGCAGCCGAGCAAAGTGTTCGTACCCAGGGTGGGATGGGTCTCTGGAGATCTTGGAGGCCTTCCTGAGGCAGCGTGTGTTGTACAGTTTACATGTTATTTCATCGGTTTTATACATTGAGACACTTACTTTTTAATTACAGCTATTGCAAAGGCATTGTGCCATGTCAGTCATCATCTCAGATAACCCTAACCATTACCAAAAGATCATCTTAATAGACCGTCAGATCTCACATGTGGCCCTCTGGTTGTGTTCTCTCCCTGCAGTGCAGTCTCCATATCCACGCGGCCTACAGCACTGCTATGAGGCTCAACGTCCCCATGCTGCCTCTGACTGAACCCAACGCTATAGGCCTGATCATGGCCCACGGTAACTGACACACACTGTCCCTTCTAGTTTGTGTTCATTCCACTAAGCAAAGGGTCCTGGTTTGCTTTTCACAAAACCTTTGTAGCGCTAAGGTCACATTTTATTATTACCTGGAAATGATTACCCTAGTGCTACAAAGCTTTCGGGAATCTCAGCCTCATTTACAAGTAAGTGAATCAACTATTAACTAGTCAGACCTGCAGGACATCATTGTTTGTAGGTGATGACTACATTGGTGCTCATGGTTTGTGTATAAGGCTGTAAGTGGTGGTGTTATTGTCCTTTTTTGGGTTGCCTCTGACTTCTACTCTCTGTACTGGCTGCCCTCAGGGAGTGTGGGAGATGCCATCTCTGTGATGAAGCCGGATGTGTATGTGTCTGACGACGGGGGCTACTCCTGGCTACAGGCCCTGAAGGGCCCCCATCACTACTCCATCCTGGACTCTGGCGGTCTGCTGGTGGCTGTGGAGCACACCCCCACCCAGCCAATCAACCAGATCAAGTGAGTCTTAGTGAAAGAGAGAGGAATATTTATGGTATTCATTTATTGGATTTATATACAGTACTATAATGCTTTTTCCAGACACTCAAAAGTGCTTCTCAACCTACAGTATATATAAAACTTGTTTGCATAGGAGTCCTGTAAAGCATAAACATAACTGGCACCCAAGTCTACAATTTGCTGGCCTCAAAACCAAAGGAATAAATATACAGCTGATATGATTTCCACCCTGGCACATTAACACCATGTTATACCACCCACTCGTTTTGAGGACATTTGTACAACGTGTGTGTTTTTCCCTGAAGGTTTTCCACTGATGAGGGCCAGTGCTGGCACGTGTACACCTTCACCAAAGAGCCCATCCACTTCACTGGTCTGGCGTCGGAGCCGGGGGCACGCTCCATGAACGTCAGCATCTGGGGCTACAGGGACTCCCTAATCAGCCAGTACTGGGTCTCTGTCACCATTGACTTCCGAGAGCTCCTCACCCGTGACTGTGAGTGACAGAGTTCAGTTACTCTACTGTTTTACTGCAGCCGGCCCTCTAACCAGACACAACATGATGTGATCTAGACATACTCTGTGTAATACAGTTAAGCAATATCACACTGATATGAGGATTGATATACTATGCTGTTACTGGTATACTGAATATCAGCATGACTGTGATTCGGTCGTAGGTACGAGGCCGCAGGCCGAGTACCAAAGATAATCATAATCATAGCCATGCTGATATCCTGTACAAACAGGAACAAACAGGCTTCCTCTTCCACATACACAACATACAATCACAGACAGCCAGCTACTTTAGTGGTTTATCCTTGAATTTGTGAGTCAGCTTATTTATATTCCTCAGGCGATGATACAGACTATGTTCAGTGGTTGGCACACTCTGATGACATCAGCGACCCTAAAGATGGCTGCATGCTAGGCTACAAGGAGAAGTTCCTGCGTCTGCGGAAGGATTCTGTGTGCTGGAACGGACGGGACTTTAAGGTCAACAAGCAGCCTACCCCCTGCTCCTGCACCCTGGATGACTTCCTGTGGTGAGACCTCCAGCAACAATGCATCTCAAGACTATTATTTTACTTAATCTCTGGCTTCATTTTATGGCCCAGTTACAGTATATCATAATCATGCCACTTTTGAAATGTGCAATGTCTTGTTCATTGAATATGAGTATATTAGGCTTTGAGCACCCTTAATTGTGCCATGTCTGATGCCCCCTTTGCTGCCCTGCTCAACTCTGCCCCCTGCAGTGACTTTGGGTACTACCGCAAAGAGAACAGCTCGGAGTGTGTGGAGCAGCCTGATCTGAAGGGCAAGGTTCTGGAGTTCTGTCTGCAGGGCAAGGAGGAGCTGCTACAGACTAGCGGGTAAAGTCTCCATCATCCATTAACACTACATCTAGTTCCCTTCACAACAGAAAACTCTCTCCCTGATTGAGAGAGTTTTAGTTAAACTTTTAAAGAAAGTAACAAGCATACAACAAGGTGAACAACCTTCATTGAATATGGCCTTTACTGAGTCTGACAATACACCTCTGGTCCACAGCTACAGGAAAATACCTGGTGATAAGTGTGAGGGAGGGCAGATGCCAGAGCGTAAGGAGATTGACCTGAGACAGAGGTGTGTCAGTGACCTGCTCAGTCCAGAACTGCTGGTGAGTACTACTGACTACTATCACTGCATTATTATCACTGACCAATGTGACCATGTTACACGTTATATTACTATTACTATGCTATATGACTGTGGTCAGTGGTGTACGATGGTGAAAAGGATGTCATTTTGGCAGGTTTTTCCATTTCCTTTAGCTCTTTGTTTCTCTCCTTCGCTCCCTTCTATAGACGGAGGTCCATGCCTCCAGGTCTGTGCCCATCGTAGTGACAGTGATAATCATCATGCTGATCAGCACTGTAGCAGGGGTTCTCTTTGTCAAGAAGTATATCTGTGGTGGAAGGTCAGTACAACTGTTTATGATCCCTGGGGGGTATTCCATCAATGTTGCTAAAGGAAAATCCAGGCTTATTTTTGATAACTCACGAGATTTATCAAAATAAGCCTGGATTTATTGATAAGTTTTGTGTGATTTATCAGAATATGCCTGGATTTTCCTTTAGCAACATTGATGGAATACCCCCCTGGTCTTTTGTTGTTGTTTTGTTTACATTTTTCTTTATATACCTAGTCTCGTTCACAGCCATGTGTCTTTGCCACAATGTCTAACAAATAGGCTTAGGTTTTAACCACAATATTAGTAAAATAACATGTATGAAGTAGTAGCCATGTATACATGGATGTGTCTGAGAGTCAAGCTGTGCTGTGACTGGTTCCTGCAGGTTCTTGGTGCACAGATACTCTGTGCTGCAACAGCATGCCGAGGCCAATGGCATAGAGGGAGTGGACGACCCACTGGACAGCAACCACACTCAAAATGGCAAGAGAGTAGAGTTCCATGATGACTCAGACGAGGTATGACACACACATCCACAAACACACACATGAACTCACTAACATACACTATTCCCTACACACACACACACACACACACACACACACACACACACACACACACACACACACACACACACACACACACACACACACACACACACACACATATACAGTGCCCTCCACAATTACTGGCACTGGTAAAGATGAGTAAAAAGGGTTATAAAAAATCACTTCACTTCTTATCCACTCCCCCATATTTGGGGGAAAAGTCGGATCTATGTTTAATATAACAGATATAAAGAGCTTACCTTTATCAATAATGTTCATCGATATCGCAAACGATTCATTAGATTCCATTCTAAACGATCGCATCGTTTTTTCCCGTGACCGGTAAATAGAGTGTGAGTCACAAGCCCTTGTTTACAGCCACGTCACATAGGAAAATCAGGCATGCTTGGTTTCAACCCCCGAATTTCCATATCATTGGTCCTCGAAAGTCATTTTTTCTGCCTCTGCTCGATTCTATTGGCTCTGACGCTTCAATTGAGTGGTCAATCATGCCATTTTGACCAATGGGTTTGGGAGAAAATTCACTGCGTAATCCGAGCTGGTGTGAAAACGAGGCGGGTGCGCTTTTGGAGCGCACAGAAAACCGAGCAGGAGACCCCTGCTGGATGCTTTAAGAGTCTAAACAGTTGGATTTGGATGCACTTTATACCTATAGTGATATGTCAATGAAATATAATCAATTTTACAGTCTTGATACATGAGAAAGTCTGAGACACTGATGGTGCCAACATGTCTCCAAATGGCACAATTTGGTTGTCCACCTAAACATATCTGTACTAAAACAGGTACAAAGTTGCATTGGCTCACATTACTAGCATCTAATTTGGCACAAGTACTCATCAGACCCTGTAGTACTGATTCCTATTATGATTTGGGCTTATTCAGTCAGGTTTCCAAGCTGATATTCACTCTAAAAGCTGTTAGGCAGAGAGTGAATTTGAGATTTTTCACAATGTTCTAGCTCTATTTACTCTGACACAGTAACATATATTTGGATTCTGACACAGTCACCCCACAGGTGTTAGCTTTCATTTGATACCAAGATCATTATGATGGCCCTTGTGATTGTGGAGATATTCTATATTCACTGTGGGCATGTCATTTCAAGCAGAAAACCTGAAAAATAGGACCGATATTAATGTCACACTGAAAAAAATTCAGTCATCAACAAAACCATGTGTGCCACAACTATTGGCACCCCTGCATTTAATACTTTGTTCAACCTCCCTTTGCCACTAAAACAGCACTGAGTCTTCTCCTGTAACATCTAATAAGGTTGGAGAATACAGAGCAAGGATCTGAGACCATTCCTCTTTACAGAATCTCTCCAGATCATCCAGGGTCCTAGGTCCTCTCTTGTGCACTCTCCTCTTCAGCTCAGCCCACCGGTTCTCAATGGGGTTTAGGTCAGGGGACAGAGATGGCCATAGCAGAAGCTTGATTTTGTGTTTATTGAACACAATTCATTGAATTTTGGTGTTGATTTGGACGTATGTTTTGGATCATTTTCCTGCTGGAAGATCCAATGACGACCCAGTTTTATTTTCCTGGCGGAGTCAGACAGATTTTTTATTTTATTTCATGATGCCAAGGTTCCCATGGCCTTTTCCTCCCAAGGACATCATCACGGAATCTCCACCATACTTGGGGGGGAACAGTGGGGATGAGGTTCTTTTCAGTACAGCCATCCGTGAACACCACCGCTCGCCTTGAGTGTTTCAATTATAAAAATGTTTGTTTAATCTGACCATAGAACACTGTTCCAGTCTAAATTCCAGTAGTGTTTAGCATACTCCAGACACATACGTTTGTGGTGAAATGACAGGAAAGGCTTTTTTCTGTCATGGCTTCCAAATAATTTGTTGGCATGGAGGTGGCGTCTAATGGTCGTTTTGGAGACTTGGTGAGCCCAAGATGCTACTCTTCTCTGTAATTCTGCAACAGTGATCCTTGGGGATTTTTTTGCCTCTCTTACCATACTCCTCACTGTGCGTGGGGGCCTCACAGTTCCAGTTGCTTTGAACTTTTGAAGTATTGCCCTAGCTATTTTTTAATAGCCACATATGAAACTCAACACACTTTTCCCTCATTTGATTTGTGTGTTCTCTTATCTTTCCCATGTTGTATGAATAGGCCGTTGTCACCTCATTATACCCCAGTGAAACAGGAAGTCATGGATTACTGCTTGAAAGTTCCTAAACACTCTGATCAACTTAACTTCTTGATGATTTTTTTTCTCAGAATACATTTACTTAAATTAAAGGTTGGACGTTTCTATTTTTTTTTCAGTGTGACATTAAGTTAATTCACCAAAAGGTGAATGTTTGATAACCCTTTTTACTCATCTTTACCTGGAGTGCCAATAATTATGGAGGGCACTGTATATACTTGGTTTTAAGGCGTAATTAAACCCAAAGACAAAACTCTATCATTAAAGTCAATGCATTAAGGTTTTGTTTGCTTATGTACCCAGGACCTACTGGAATAACAGGTCGATCCTGCTGTGACATGGAGGAACTGGTCTTCTGCCCCACCTGAGGCTGGCTGCTGTCCTGCTCTCGTCCTCCTCTGCCTGCAGTTAATTCCTCCTTCTGCCCTTCTCCGTGGTCTCTGACCTCCAACGCCTGACTGAGCGTCTCTCTCACTCTGCTCTCACCTGTGAGCTATCGAATGAATGAACAGAGGCTTTCTGAGACACAGACAGCATCAAGAAGAAAGGAGCCAAAGAATAGGTGGGGGCTCGTATGTAGTGTTGTTGGTTAGTGATGCACTGAGTTTCTTTTTCGAAGTTCCTCTCTTTGAGAACGACGATTGATGTGGTGGTTTTGGACTGGTATAGACAAATGTTGGGGTTTATGGAACTGCATAAATGCTGTTGAAGCTCTGCTGGATCATAGGGAGTTTCTCCCTCTTTTCTGTCTTATGAAACCATGTGAACATAAACACATACCACATTACACACTACAGCTCCCCACCACTTGAAGGGTTCTTGGGAATATTTCACTTCTATCGAAGATGTTTCCTCTTCTCCTCTTCCCCTGCACTTGTACATAAACATCTCATTTTTTTTTGTGATGTGATTTTGTTTGGGGATATGGTAATTGGGTTGCTGTTGGTTACTGTGGCTTGACAACTGCCATGCCAAATTTTGCCACGACACCTTATTCTTCACTGTTGTTTCAAGTATTTGCCTAAATGATAAAATGCAAGTAGAAAATGTCCATTATGGATTATAGCAATGTCTTATGTTTTATAGCAATAACAGGTTTAGATGCATTGTATCATTGTTTTCACAGTTTCAATTGTATTGTATGAATCACATTGAGCATTCATAGCAAGAATTAACTTCTTCTGTTCTGAATTACGGGACGCATCCTAACTTGAGATACACATGCATAACCCAAATGTTCATCAAATTCATACATTGATGTCAATGGAAAAAAGATTTGTGAGTTGTGTGCTTGTATCTCAAGTTACGATTTGACTCTAATAAAATGTTTCAACATGGTCTGCAGTTGTGACTGCTTAAAGCACAAATTCCCATTTATGTGAAAATAGTTTGAGTGAGAACATTTTATGTAGAAATAGGTGTAGCCTAATATCTTCCTATTGTTCAAAACATATATTTAATTTGATATACTAAGCTAATTCTAGTTTAGTGCAAGAGGACTAAAATGGTAAACACACTTAGCACAACAATCCATCAATCAAATTGGATCACAGGACAGAATTCTATTAACACAGGTACTCTGAGCAAACATAAAATTATATAAATGCAGTCTATGATTTATAGATTCAAACATATTTTATTAAATAAAAGTTTGCTTTAGTGTGTTGTGGTTTTGTAAGCTAACAATAGTTTATGGATATTTAGCAGTTTTTCACTGACATGCCTGTTTTAGTGTAGGTATGAAATAATTGTATTGTAAGTATCTAAATATGAGTTGAGCAAATACTACTGAATCACATTTATTGTGTAATGTGTCACATTACCTGAGACTTAGATTGACAGTTTCATACACGATACACCTTGTTTTAACTGAACTAAAACATGCACATTTGATATTTTCTGCTAATATGACAAAGTTAGACAACTATTTTGGAACTTAGTTAAATGAGCAATATTTGTTTTCATCTCGTGAATAATGAGATACAGACCCTTTTAATGAATGGTTGCTTCCTAATTTTAACCAATGATATTGAGGCTATTTTGGCATCCCTTCTTCTTGTATATGTTCTCGCACATAGCTAGTTGCTCTTAACAGTTGTTATTATCTTCCTTTGTTTCTTGTGTCCAATGCATCATTCCACAGGGTACTGTAGTTTTATTTATTTTAATGAGCATATTCTCAGTGCAGTAATGTTAGTTATTATATGGATGTGGTTATACAAGTGCCTAGTATGAGGGTATGGCTTGTGCCTTCCCAATACGTGACACTGGCAAGTGTCCACTGTTTCAGAATAACTGTTTGGCATCAGCTCTCTGTAACCACAGGTGCATGCATTTGGTTGATGACACCTATACATTGGACTGTCAGTATTTAAACAATTATAAAACGTCCATTTGGTCTGCTTCATAGAAGCTTCCCTTATCACATGATGACTTCCAATACTAACTAGCCTATTGTTCATTCACATTTTCTCTCCATTCCATCGATACTGCAATTTCTGATCTCTAGCACAGATAAATCAGTTCAACTTGTATAAAAGAAGAAAAAAAAAAAGTGTTTTATTTGTGTTCAATTATGTTTTTGCTCCTGAAATGAATCGCAACATTTGCTGAATCTTAATTGGTATAAGAACCAACACATTGTTATGGTAGCTGATGAACACTGGATGAGGAGACACTTTTATTCATATTTAATGAAGGTTTTATGTATTGAGAAGTGTTGTGCTTTTTTTTCTTATGGTTTAAATTGCTGTATGCATTTATTCATTGTTTTGGCTCTGTAAATATACAATTGTTTCATGTGGCTCTGTGTTTCTCTTCTGTATATTTGAGACAATGTGCATTGGATTGACCAATAAATTAACTTTCCCCTTTGGTTCCTTTAAAATGTCTTGTGTCTGATGTCAACTTGATAATGATCAGTCCTTGACATGACAACTTCTGGTTGTACAAGATTGCATAAAAAAAAACTTGAACATACAGAGAATCCAACTTCAGATTCTGTACAGGAAATTTCCCTCACTGTCAAAGAACTGTTTACCATTTTGAACCACTGGGGAGAACGTTTTGGATAGCGTAAGTTCTTCCAGTTCTTCCTCTGAAAACACCCTTCCATCCCAGGTCTCATCATCATATTCCTCCTCCAAAACATTGTCCTTGGCCTCCTCCTCCCCTGTTAAGTTCTCTTGTAGTGAGGCATGTTTTCTGTAAACAGAAGGTGAAACTGAGACCTGGGTGGACACCAGAGTGAAAGGGGCCATGACATCTGAGGTAGCCAGGGCTGTTGTTGAGCAATCCTCCCTGGGAATCAGACTCTGGCTGGCCAAGGTGACCAGGGCACCAGTTCCAGCAGGCAGCATGGCTGGTGTGCTGTGACCTGGCCTGTCCTGTCCACCTGCAGATAGAGCAGACTGCTTCCCCAGTCTGGTCAGCACTATGGCATCCTGCTTGGCCTTTCTCTC
The DNA here is from genome assembly GCF_963989245.1 of Nansenia antarctica. NCBI lineage: Eukaryota > Metazoa > Chordata > Actinopteri > Argentiniformes > Microstomatidae > Nansenia > Nansenia antarctica. Next base: position 46,784,470 of record NC_137676.1, read on the forward strand.
TAGGGTGGGGTTGAACTTACTCCTGAGGACACGGAGGATGACGTCAGGGCTGACAGAGAAGCCCTCAGCAAGCTGCTCCACAGTCCACTCCTCTGGCTGCTCCAGTTTCAGATACCTGGTGGATACATAAAAGGATCAGGGAAATGTTGACTTTTGCAAATATCACATACACAATTTCAGCAGTGGAGTTAAAAGGTGTAATCAAAGTCACAAAGCAGTAATCATGCACTACAGACTGACAAAGGGATTGAGTTATGTTAGCATGTTGGTGGTCAAGCAGAGATGGGGTGTACAGGGGTTCCTCCTCCTCACCTGATCTGCTGCATGGCATCCCAGGTCAGCCTCCTCTCTGGGGCTCCAGGTGAAGTCATCTTCCTCTTGACTTGTTGGTACTTGACAGTCTTCTGCCTCCGCATCTCATTTCTGCAAGGGGAATGTGAGAGTCTGCATTAGTTCACTTGTGAGAATGTTTTGCATATTGGTTACCAGTATGCATGCACCTATCAGAGACTATACTACTACATCAACAAATGTTGTGTTTTAGGTTTCTCACCTGACCACGTCCTGTAGCTTATCCTCTAAGTCAGCCATATCTAGATCTTCCACCATCTCATCCCTCCATTTTTGTCTGTGGTCAGGGAACTTGTGTGAATGGCTTTGTCCCACCCAGGCCTTGGCATCTCTGCTTGCAAGTCGACAGCTCCATGAAGACACTATGGGCATCGCTGACAGTGAGACAAATCGGGAGGCCACCAAGGACACCATCCTGAGGGACATGGCCATGCTGAAGTCTCACTGGGTGCTGCTGAGTAAAGAAAAACATGTCAGAGACAAGTTAGAACAAGTTTGCTGTCTACGGCTAATTTGGCAAGTAGCTACGTCTGATCTACCAACCTTTAGTAGAATAGCTAAGCTGTCAAATAGTAATAACCTTGTCCACGTTGCAGCCAAAGATACAGAGTGCTTATGACATGTAAAGTTCAAAGAGATGATCATATACTCACCGAAATACAATTATTCCTAAAGCTGACATTATCATCAAAGAGAGCACTCCGTTATCCTGCATCTACGGCTTATTTATTTAAAGCGTATTTCCGCAAATACATTTAGCAGCAGTGCTCAAACTGAAGTATCGCCATCTAGTGGTGAGGATGGTTGGCGGGCTGAACACTACGGAAGAGCGCCATCTACCGAGTGGCCAGGGAGAATGCACTCTATTATAGTTCGGGCATATTCGCCTCTTTCCGCTTCACATGCACGATCTCCCCGCGACATCGCTGTTGTTTCATTTGCGCCATTTTGTCCGTGGCTCACTTTGGTGATTGGGCTTTAGAAAGCTGTACTGGAGCCAATCAGAGGGGAACCGGACAGCGAAGAAACGGTAAGGGAGGCCCGATTGAAGGCATTGGTGGTAGTTGTCAGCACGGATTGGTTTGTCATTGACCAACCAAATTACTAACGTTGCAAAGTACAGGAATCGAATGGGAACTAAATGAGTATACGAACACTTGCTATTGAACTCGCACCTATTTCGGTCCGTCTACGTTGTCCACCTCGGTGAAACAACATGGACGAGTGACCGAGCTACATTTCAGAATAACATTAGCCAAGCCTAAAGCAATCGCGCTTGAATGAGCCCAAAAGAATAATGGAAACATATTATTTCGTCATGTCACGCACTGAATACTTCCTAAATGTAATATGCTGTGTTCTGCTAATTGACAATGATGTCAATGACTGAATGAGATATGCAACAGAACTATATGAACGATTCTAGATAGCGAAGTCATACGTGCGCCTTTCTCCTGCTAGGCTAGCTAACACACAAGCCAACAGTAGCAGTGTCCTGTAAACAAAAGGCGTGTGTTCAGTCCTGGTCTCGCATGAATGTCAGAAGTGGTTTGA
>NC_137676.1:46791374-46853874 GCF_963989245.1 Nansenia antarctica
GAGGGAGGAGATGGCCCTGGCGGCACTGCAGGTGAGAAAGCTAATAGTCATAATGGTGTTTAGAATGGAAATGGTTTCTATAATGCATGTTGTATGTGTTGACTGGATCCCTTGTCCACCCTCTGTCCATCAGCAACAGCAGGAACAGGCAGGAGAAGAGAATGTGGCGCAGATGATCCGTGTCTCATAGCCCACACAACAGGACCCCTCCAGGGAGAGCCCTTCTGCCCAAGATCCATCACCAACACCAAGCATCACCTCTCCTCTACTCTGTATTCTCCCCTGTCCTGCCCCTTACCCAAGCAAATCACCATGACGAGGTTAGCCTCAATGGATCACTATGAACTTCAGCATATTATGCCTACCCCACATCCTGGTCTTCCAGAGCTGGTTCTGTGGCTGCAAAGCCTGTGTGGCATCGCTCCTGACAGACAGGACGCAGCCATGCTCAGATGTCCCCACACAGCACTAACATGAGCAGCATTTGGACATCTTGATATTTGGACCTAATTTAGAAAATGGGGATGTAGAGTTTACTGAGACCGAGACTGTATGACTATTCTTGAGACCAACAATAAGGAGATCACAGATACAAGTGATTTACTTTAATACTTATGTCCACCACTTTATGTTTGCAGAAGCAGTCCCCAACAATTGTTACTCAATTGAATAGTTACAAAGAGCATTTTGGTTATTTGTATTATATGTATATATCTTTTTTTTTGAGGGGGGGGGGTTCACAAATACAAGGACAATTAACAAATGAACTTGTTAGTTGAAATAGCCTGTGCCCAGTGTTGTCTTGTTTGTTTAAATATTTGTTTCTTGCCCCCATGTGTGACATTGCAGAAGTCCAGCCAAACTGTAAAGGGATTCTGAAACCAGATATTGATACAAATAATCAAGATATCTATAGGCTATAACGTTTGGAGGCACTGTTCATACTAAATAGCCAGTGCCCAACTTCTGCATTGGGAATGTATTTTATATGACTTTTTTCATAATACTAGATAGAGATAGACTACCGGTACACTCATAAATGTTTCATTGATGTCTGACCCATGTACTCAGTCTGTTTTAGCGGTCTTTTGGGGGTTTGAAAATGGATTTGTATACCCTCTGATGCAGTCCTCCAAGGATAGATTTATATTTTGTGTTTGACTAAATTGACTGTGAACGCTCTGTGTAACAAAATAAATGTGGTCGAGATGACTACTCTTTTGTCCAGTATTTATGCTCATGTTGTAATTTCTTTGGCAAATATATGTTTTGAGTACTAGTGAGACTATTGCTCCCACGCTGAAGGCGCGGATCCAATACGCTGAGATCAATATCTGCATTATCACGACCAGCATGTACAGCGCTGTGCACTTGTTTAAGCAACGTTCCACTTAACCAGCTTATTATATTTCTATGGCTCTGACATCTGCTAATTTGCCATAATTATGATTGTTTGCCAACATAACCAAATCAAAACAACCGGAATTTTGATTACTAGTAAATGGTTCTAGTAAATGTAAATGTTGATTACTAGTAAATGGTTCTAGTAAATGTAAATGTCGATTACTAGTAAATGGGAGCTTTTAGTGCAGTCTACTTTCCTGTCTGTACTTTACTATGGCAACATTATCTATATGAACGCTGCCCCAACCACCTTGAAACAGTTTGACACTGTTTATCATTCAGCACTTTGTTTTATTACTGGTGATCATTCTAGAATGCATCATTGTAAACCATATCATGCAGTATACTGGCCATCCCTGGCTGTTAGGAGAACACAGCATTGGCTCCTGTACATTTATAAAGCAATCTGACAAAGGCTACCTAGCTACCTGGCATCCCATTACATGGCGTTCTAGTGATCACCAAAAGATCTCAGGACAGGTTAGTTCTTGACATCTAGAGTCAGAACTGAGCTGGGGAAAACTGCTTTAGTTACTGTGCCCCTCGAGCTTGGAATAAGTGTCAAGAGACCCTCAAATTGGACGCCTTAGTCTCTTTGGGCAAGATCAAAAATATAAGTGAAGTTGAGGTCTGTGCATGTTTTTTTAAAGGATGTTGCCATAATGTTTTTTACTTTGAATGTGTGAATGTATGATGTTTTTGTATAGATTTTGTATTGACGCCTGATGTTTTCGTATTGTCTAAAAATGCTTTGTAATCAGGGCACCACTGAAAATGAGACTTTGGTCTCATTGTGTTCCCTGGTGAAATAATAATAATAATAATACAAATAAATAATAATACTTTCACATAGCCTATGATTACTAAATAATACTTCACTTGAATGGAACTTCAAAAGAAGGGCAAATATCTTAGGTGATATCAAATGATGAATTTACACTTTGGACAATGATGTAGCAACTAAAGGCTGTTTAGTACATGGTATTAACCACAAGTGGGCCCGCCCCTTTTCCCCTTCTCTGCTGGCGATTGGATGAGCACCTCTTTACTCGCCGCCCACTTGTTCAGGTGATTTCTCCTCCAAACCGCCCACTGGAGATGATGCTTATGGTTGACAACCGAGCCGAAAAAGAACAAGTACTTAACCCTGGGTGATGACAAAGTGACCACGACCACGACAAGGATACACACTCTACGCTGGTATAGTGGTGGTGCGTTTTTAGTCAATCTAGCCCAGTAACCAGCGTTGTTTTATTCAGCAGCACTGAAAGGAGACAGGCGAGCCAGGAGAGGAGAGGTGACAGCACCGCACTGCAAGTCGGACATCATCTGAATCGTCTCCAGGATGTCTACATCACTGAATGAAATGACAGACTCTGTTGCGGACGGGAAGCTGGAGGTGAAACAGGCCACTAAATATGTCAAAGATAGCGAGAATGTCGCCGAAAAATATTCTGCGATGACAGTAAGCAAGAACAGCGACATGAATATGAATGTTGGTGAACTGTCCGCCGCATTCACCGCTGTCCCCACTCTCAAATCTGTCAAAAAGGTAAGAAGTTATTCTATTATTCACTGTAGACATTATGGTTATCATATTTTACGCATTGAGAAAACCGCAAAGGCGCGTGTGGAGTAGGCTATAAGCAGCAATAATATGCGACCTGGTCGTGCTTTACAGTGATTAATTTTTCTTTAACAATGTCATAGGCTAGTATTTTGGCACAATGTCAAATGTTAATTTATGTTACTAATGTCACCAGGAAATTCCCCCCAGTTCCTCACAAGAGTGTCCCATCTCAGTGTGTCATAAATAGTGTGTCATAAATAGCCCCGTGTAGTCCAACAACTAGTTGTACAGTTTATAGGCCTAATACACTATTTTACCTATAGAATAGAACATCATTTGTAACGTTGCTAAATAACTGTGTCTTTCAGTGCTGTCAATTACGTACGTTGTGTCCAGTTGAAAGGAATAAATGCTGTATAGGCAAATTACTTCCGGTCCGGGGGCAATCTAACTTTATATTTCAGCCGACTTGTGACAGCAGAGATAAGTAACACACACACACACACACACACACACACACACACACACACACACACACACACACACACACACACACACACACACACACACACACACACACACACACACACTCTCACACACACACACACACACACACACACACACACACACACACACACACACACACACACACACACACACACACACACACATACACACACACACACACACACACACACACACACACACTCAATTACCACATTATTATTATCATAGCCATTTAATTTAGGGTCCTCTTCTAAGTGATTATTGTGGCATATAAAGTGACTTTCTCATAAGACTAGTAGTATACCAACAGAGATTGGATAGTTTAAGCTTAGAGCATATTTCAATAAAGCGCCATTTCAACGAGGGGATACTGTGCATTATACATTCTATGCATCAGTGCCATAGATGAGCAATATAGACCTCAGACAGTGAAGTGTTTTGCACACTTTGGGTTGGTATGCTGTCTAGGCTAGAATGTGGAGGTTTACATTGTAGCAGGGCTTATTCATCCCAGAACATTGCTTCTGACCCCCTGGGCAGCAGGACAATATGTGGACTGAGTGTACTGCCTTGGGGAGTCTGATCTTTAAACACATTGGATATGGGAGGAATGTGGATTTGCTCCTATGAAAACAAAGCTCAGTGTTATGAATACATGTGAGAGTGGTCTCCCTCTGGTCAAACTGTGCCACCTGTCGAGTCTAAAGTCTTGTGTAATAAGATGAATTTTGAGTCAGAATAGGGTTGCAAAGGGTCGGAAACTTTCAGGTAAATTTTCGATTTTTGCTTAAATTCATCAAAGAAAGTTAGCTTAACAGTGATCCTTTTTTTGCGGGATACACATAAGGAAATTATAGGTCTTGTGACATATTTTGGATAAGCTATCCCCAATTCAATGGAATTGCAACCCTCTGCATTTTTTTTCTATTGGAAGGATTTAATCATTTGCAATTATCTCTACTTATGATAAGGTCAAATGTTTATGTTTCTGTCTCCATATGATATGGTAAGTATATCCAATGCAAAACAACATCTACATTTAAATGGTATTAATATTAATTTGCATATATTTCTGTTATTTCCATATATTCCTGTTAATTCCCATATATTCCTGTTAATTCCCACGGAAAGTTCACCTCTGAATCTAACACAAAGGCATCTCCAATATAAGCTCAATATCAGTCCCTCCATATTGAGTAGGTTCGACAGTTATATAACTTGGGTTAGTTAGGGTGTAGCCTAATTCAATTCGATTATCTGTTACATTGTCCAGTAGAGGTGGTGCCTGCCTTTTACCTTCCTGGCCATTGAATGACAGGCTTGCATTGTGCCCACTGCTCACTGGCCATAAGTGTGGGTGAAATGGAATTACTCCTCTGCCTACTTCCTCTTTAATCTATCCACTAGTTACACAATACATCCTTCTGGAGTTATAGTTTGTGGCTGAAAATCTATGTATATTGTTTTATTCTTTAATTCCGTCTCTATAGGTTTAAGAAACATTGTGTTATTGCATGTTCCTATGCACAGTATTTATGTCATAGGCCTATGGAGCAAACATTTTAAAAGCCTTTTATATAAAAAGAAAACATAACTGACAGTACTGTACATTTATTTTCACTAAACGATATGAATCATAGTGAAATCTTTATATTATGGTCCTCTGAGAGATATGGTTCTTATGTATACTCTTACATGCAGATTATACATTATTTTACATACTAACTTTGCTGATAAGATGTTTACTTAGAAAATACGTTATTGCCCTTTACTTCTCTATTTTTCCAAGCAGTCATGTGTCCCGTTCACAGTATTTTACCATCAATGTATGAGTCATGTTAACACTGTGAAAAGTCCCAATAAGTGGAGAAATATGACACATCCATACTGACTGGTCAAGAACATTTGCCCTAGTCTTTCTAGCACTCAGAGAGGCTCCACGGCAGCCTACCTTCTCAGCACTGCTGAGGTATCTGCCTTGACCTTGAGCCTTCCTCCATACCCATGATGTACTCTAAAAATTTCCCTAAGGTAGATTACATCAAATAATCAGGATGACATACCTTTCAGCCTATCATGGGTAGCCTATTAAGTGTCCTTCCATTTACACTCACCCAGGATACATTTACGGAATGTGCTTGTCAGTCAAGGTTATGGTTTCACGTTGAAGGTCAGAATGTTTGGAGGAGGGATTATCATCATACTGTTTTTCACAACACTCATAAGCCGTCATGCTTTTGTGGAACTTGAACACAGGTAACGCTCCAGTCTCTGGAGCTGTCATGCCAAATTTTGTCCCCCTGCTTAATGCTATTCAAGTGCAAGAAGATTACATTTGTCTTCCCAGTTTAAGATACACACTTTCATCTGTGGTAGGTAGTAAGCACACAGCGGTAGAATGACGTCACAGTATTTGGCCCATTAGTCCGGAATGCACGTCGAGCGTTCGAACGATTAGATTTTGATGGGCCGTTGATGGCCCGGACACATTTTGGCAGTGTCAAAGTTTGGCAAGACAGAGCCATGGACTGTCTTGTCTTTTCACGATCATGAACCTCACATACTAGTGGATCTGGTTTTACAGATCACTGAGACCTATTTGCTGCTCTAGAATTTCTTAAAACATTATCAATGAGAGCTGAGAGATTTTTCTAAATGTGTTTATGTATTGTCTATCACTGAGGTTTCAGAGAAGGTTGGTTCTGTAGAAAGTGTGTGTGGATTAAGCGTCCTGTCAGATGATGTGCAGGCATTAGTGATATCATTTATTTATTTTTTTAAATAAAAAAAAATAGTAGAAGGTGATAGGGAGAAGGTTTCTCCTTCTATCAGTGGCCCCGGGCCTGAGCTAGATTACTCTTCCTGCAACGAATGGTGGATTGCTGATTCACATGCTTAGTATTCAAATGTATTGATTGTAAGTCGCTTTGGAATAAGGCGTCTGCTAAATGCCAAAAATGTAAATGTAAAAAATGTAAATGTCATTGTAAATTATTAGCGTTGCCCTGTGTAAGGCTACGCTTTGCTGTTACACCTCCTATTCAAAATCACACAAAAGCCAGTCTATGATCTAATCAGCCATCTGAGACTTAGATGGTATTTTAAGATATAGAATGGGACTGGATGCAATGCCTGTTGATGCCTGAGGGCATATGGAAACAATATTTAGTTCCCCCAAATCCCCCTTTTATTAGTATGCCTGACTAGAAACTCACAGCAGGAAAAGTAAAAGCTGTCTGTCTGTCTGTCTGTCTCTCTCTCTGTGCAATCCTCTATGCACCTCCTATGTGTGTTCCCTAACTGTTCAACCACCAGAAACACACTGTTCTACAACACACTCTGACTCTAGCATGTAGTTGTCAAGGACATAGACTGAGACAGAAGAGGGCTGGTCAGCCCGACACCCCCATCCTCCACTAGAGGTGGCCATTTGAAATGATGGTAAACTGCAGGAACCTCCCTCTGGTCAGTCTGGGAGTGTGTCTGTGTGTTCAGTAATAATAACACATCAGGGGCACTCAATCCAATCACTCAGAGGACACTGGCACAGGGATAGACAGGCTGAGAACAGGGACAAGGAGCCATGGCACAGAGACATGCACATGTGCATCTGAGAGAGCGGGTGAGTTATCTATTCCTAATGCAGAGCTTCCTCATTAACTCTCTCTAAACAGTCATTCAATGGTTGTTTAACCCCAGAATGCTTCACTGTTAGTTAAACAAATGTTTTGACTTCGCACTTGGATGATAGTTTGTCAAGTGTTGAGTGTATACAAATAATGCATTTTTGCTTAATTATGTTGAAGGTTCAAGGTTAACAAGACAAACTGTTTGAGCAGGGCTTATCATAGGATATATACTTACCAGGATATATGCAATCATGAGTGACTTACTTACATTATCAACCATACACCCCACCCTTTATTTTCCTCATACATCTGAGGATATTCTTCTGTTTATAAACAGAGAGAGGAGATGCCTTCTCTGCTATTGCTGATTGCATGTTGAGAAAAGAAAAATATTGAAATATAACTCACCTAGCTCTGGAACTTTCCCTGAATGCTCAGGAGTGTATGCTGATGCAAAGCAAACACCAAAAGTTATTCCACAAAAATGTGAGATAGAGCTCACACCCATTTGCCGAACCAGTGACATGCAGAGCTCCTTATTTCATGCTGTTTTACGAGAGTCTTTAGTTTCCTTCCTGTCTTAATGGCACTGTTTTTTCTTTTTTCAATACCCTTATTATGAGGTATTGCAGTTTTTAAGAATTCTTGTAAGATACATACATCAGAATGTTTTGGTCAAGTGTCAACATAAAATGGCTTTGGTTTCTATGTTTTGGGTTAGTGTTACAGTACAGGTGTTGGGGTAATTCATTATGATCACAGCTAGACAACCACTTGACCGAAACAAACCCATTAACTACAATCAGAGCATGGCAATGCATACTATTTTACCTTTAGAAACAACACATCACTGCCAACAACACACCCCTGATATAGCCTTACACTTCATGTAGGATGTGGATGGTAATCTGTGCACTCTTATACTTACTTATACTCTGTACTCTTAATGTTACCTAACCCATTGTTGTTAGTCTGGCATTGTATGTTGTGTCAACTCAGTGGCCGCGCACATCCGTGTTCAGTCCAAACATAATCCATGGACATCTAAAACACAGGATCTTGAAGGAAAATTAGTATGAGTATCAAACTAGTAGAATAGACCTGTAGGTCATTAATGGATAAACCTATAGTGATTGGTATCACCAATGATTGTAAGTCGCTTTGGAATAAGGCGTCTGCTAAATGCCAAAAAAGTAAAACATTTAAATGTATACTTGATCAAGTGTATAGTTTATGTTTGAAATCTGAACCTAATGAAAGTAAATGACCACCGGGAGCTACGGTTTAAACACAAGAGGCCTAAATCTACAGTGAGGAGCTGTGGATTATACATAACACAATGTTATGGGAGGTTTGCATGTGAAAGACTTACATTATTACTGAATAGACTGGTTAGCCCCCACAACTACGAACAATAATCAAGAGGCTGATCGTTTTTTTTGTTTTCCTCTGTGTCTGTTTCAAACCTAAACCAGTCTAATACAGTCAGCAGTCCCTGTGTATCAGAACGGGTTCATCAGTGCCTCTAGGCCTAGGGTGAGTAAGCAGGTCCTTCATGGGGACTGGATCCAGGTGTCAGATGGAGTTGATCAACTCCAGCCACGGGTCTTTTCCCTAACCTCATCAGGAGCCCCAGACCTGTCAGCAGCCTGCAGGGCTTCCTGTATTAGTGAGGTGAGGTACCAGGTATCTTTCTCTCTCTGCTGCCCAAGCTGTCATAGGTTACCTCACAGGACTGTTGTGCCACGTTCTGCATCCTTGGTGCGCTAACTGACCCAGTTTGAGCGACCTCAGTGACATCCGGTTTACCATCCTTAATCTCTCCTATTGTGACAACTGACGGTGGCTGCCAGCGTGTCCAGACTGATCTCCACAGTAGTAGAGTAGGCAGAGGATTTGTCAGATCTCTTTGCTAAAGCCAGCTTATTGGTTGTTCAAAGGGACAGATTTCCCACTCAGCATTGTCTTTATGAACTAAAGCTCTGATTTTGACAAACATATAGGATTATTTCCAGCAATTGCTTCTACTAATATGTTTATATTTTTAACTTGAGGATAAGAAAGAGAGCAAATAGTACTCAGAGGTTAGACTGTATCAGTTTGCTTATTGAACAGTAATTACTTGTTAGTAGCATTGATGAACTGTTGTCATATTAAATCTACACTTTTTTGCATCTGGAACTAGAGTGGGCGGCTTCTACTCCTTTTAATAGTATTTTGTTCCGTCGCCAGCACCTCGCCCAAGTTTTCTGCGGTGTGTGTTCTCTTCTTTTCCAATTAAGTAGCATTGATACCAAAATATCAATGGTATGTATTGTGCTGTAAGTCAAATGGCCAAACCTGCTGTATATCAGTATACATATACAGTATACTGTATGTTGATATACTCATGCGTACCAATCCATCTCCACAGAAGTCTTGTGAAGAGATGTTGTGACAGGAAGTGATCCATGCCAACAGCTGAATCTTGTGTATTTGAACAAATCACAAATCATTGTGCAAGAAGGAGCGTTTTAAAATAGATTTTAGGCCCTCTTTTAAACGGCATCTGTGATTTATCTATTCTGCAAGTCTATGTCAATGTAGCAAGGCCTGTTGAAACCAAGACAGCCTCATCTCCTGCATTTTATGGGGATATGTGAAAAGAGAGGTTTTTTTAGATGTCTAAATTGAGTGACTGAGATTAATGCAAATGTGAATGGACACTCTAGGCAAATATATAAGCAGCACTCTGGGTATGGTAGTGGTACACCCACACCTTAGAGTGGTTGGATTTGAATAACATTTTTTTCTGGCAACTTCTTAAACAAACATTAGAGATTTAAAATAATCTGCATAAAAGCTATAATTTCTCATGTCTGTGAAGTTATTTTCTGCTATTTACTGTGTGGCATTTCTCATTTAGCTCTAAACCGGTCGAAATCACACATCCTAAAATATCCTCTATAATGTCAAACACATACCCCTGACTTCTAACAAGCACTGGGCCAGGGGTGAGTCAACCCAACCAAGTCTCACAGTGACTCTGGTTAATATCCATCTTCACCACATGGTCACTAAAGAGCCAAATCAAAAGCATAGAGGGTATGGAATGTGAGTTATATATTATTTGGCATTGATATCCATGCAGTGTGATCCATATTTCAGTGCAATCATATTTTGCACTGTGTCTTCTGCAGATCCAGTTTGCAAGTAATTCTGAGGACAAGCAGGAGTTTAGCAAGTACCCCACCAAGGCAGGACGACGCTCCCTCTCTCGCTCTATCTCCCAGTCTTCAACAGACAGCTACAGCTCAGGTACCACACACACACACACTCACACACACACACACACACACACACGCACACACACACACACACACACACACACACACACACACACACACACACACACACACACACACACACACACACACACTCACACAAATATTTCATGAATGTCTATTGAGATATGGTATTTCCAAAATTGCTAATTGCTGTGACCCTTTGCCTACTCTCCTACAATGCCCAGCTGCCTCGTACTCTGACAGCTCTGATGATGAGACCTCCCCTCGGGACAAGACCCAGGCCAACTCCAAGGGAAGCAGCGACTTTTGTGTGAAGAACATTAAACAGGCCGAGTTTGGGCGACGTGAGATTGAGATTGCAGAACAAGGTGTGGAACCATCATTGTCCTCTAACTCTAACATAGTTAGATCTTATTACCGAGATGATATTAACATGATGAATAAACAAAAAGCCTAGTGAGGTTGTGTTTTAATGACTGAAACTGTTGTTGTCTTAATTAAGTCATACAAATTTGCAGAGACTGAAGCTACCATATACATAGAGGACTGATTCAGGACCAGAGAGCACAGAGAGTGATATGAGCTCTAACAACAGTGCACACTGTACATTCTAAACAAACACCCAGGTACATATCATAGGATGTTCATTTTGCTCATGTCGACATTGCTTGAGTTAACGATTGATATGAGAATCCTCCTGACCCACAACACAGGTCCTGACTCAGGACCTGGGGGCTGTGTCAGTGGTGTCCAGGGAAACAGGAGGAGGCCTGTCCCAATAGCTGACTCTCTCTATGTCTTGTTAACGATGCATGTGAACATTAGACATTGAACTCTATGATAACCTGGGCATGATTATGTTGTGCTGTTATACCAGAAAATGAGAATAGAGTATCAACAAAATAACCAACTTAACAGTTTCAAAGCAACAAAAAAGTAAGTTTTAACCATACGTTTTAACGTGCGTCAAGGACAATACGGGAGAATGGTGCCTGCGACGGGCCTAACCCAAAACTCAAAGAATATCTCGCAGTCTCTCTCCTCAAATATAATTTCCAACAAAGGACAAGGTGTGAGACACATAAGAATTTCCTCAGGCATATTACAATCGCAAAGGAATTGATGGTGAGGGTGTGACTTCTTCAGGATGTCCACCAGGCTCATTCAAATGCAAATAGTTCTACACATCAAGGCTGACGCCACCATAATCCCTCTACACTATGATACTCCATCTTCCCTTTCATTCACTGTCACGCTGTCATACATTCAAACTGTCCTCTTTTCTGTCAAATTATTTACTCTATCTCTGTCTCTTTCCTTCTTTCTCTCCCTCTCCCTGCCACCTTCACCCATCTACAGATATGTCTGCCCTGATCTCCCTGAGGAAGAGAGCCCAAGGAGAGAAACCTCTGGCTGGGGCTAAGATAGTGGGTTGCACCCACATCACAGCTCAGACAGCAGTACGTCTTCTTGCTCTTGCTACTTATAAACCCTTTATAAAGAACAGAAAGGCAACCTTATCCTAAAGTGTTACAGAGGATCAGGATGTCAGTCTGTATGTTCAGTATGTGTATGTGTGTCGCCATGTGCATCTCTTTATAACTGTGTGTGTGTGTGTGTGTGTGTGTGTATTGTTTCCCTCAGGTCCTGATTGAGACTCTGGTAGCTCTGGGTGCCCAGTGCCGTTGGACTGCCTGTAACATCTATTCCACTCAGAATGAGGTGGCTGCGGCCCTGGCAGAGATCGGTGAGACCCCAGAAATGCCATAGTCTTTAATGGACATTAAGTACACATCCTCTCTCTCTCTGTCTCTCTCTCTCTCTCTCTCTCTCTCTCTCTCTCTCTCTCTCTCTCTCTCTCTCTCTCTCTCTCTCTCTCTCTCTCAGTAAGTGTAAGCATCATTATTTTGCTTCGGCCCACAGGAGTGTCTGTGTTTGCATGGAAGGGCGAGTCGGAGGATGACTTCTGGTGGTGCATCGACCGCTGTGTCAACACTGAGGGCTGGCAGGCTAACATGGTAGACAACCTCTTAATGCACTTGGACACTCATCATGTAGTAATACTCCATTGAGGAGGTTCATTTTGATGCTGCCCAAAACTATGTGTGCTGGGTGGTGTTTCCACTAGATACTGGATGATGGAGGGGACCTGACCCACTGGGTGTACAAGAAGTACCCCAGTGTCTTTAAGAAGACTCAAGGCATCGTGGAAGAGAGCGTCACTGGAGTGCACAGGTTAGATGAGTGGAGCTAGGTGACGGAGATACAGGTCACAGGAACTGTCCAAGTAAAACCCTCAGGGGAGGCAATTACCTAGTCTAAAGAGGTGCCAATTAGCCTGGGACGTTAGATCTCACATAATAATTACTTTTTTCCCCTCAATATTATTGGAATGCTATGCTATGCTAATACCAATCCTACAGAGCTCAGTGGTATGAGTCGTCCTCTCAGGTTGTACCAGTTATCCAAGGCTGGCAAGTTGTGTGTCCCTGCCATGAATGTGAATGACTCTGTCACCAAGCAGAAGTTTGACAACCTCTACTGCTGCCGCGAGTCCATCCTGGACGGGTGAGGGCGAGTTCTGATTAGCCATGATGTAACACAATACTTATGTTGAGTGTATTACATACATTAATAATGTTTCGGATGTTGATCATGCCTTCTTCCCATGTCTGCTTTAGATTGAAGAGGACCACTGATGTGATGTTTGGCGGAAAACAAGTTGTGGTGTGTGGTTACGGCGAGGTGAGTCCTAGGTTCTATACAGTTTATGAATAGCATTTGGAAATGCAGTGCCCAGCATAAGTAAAGGGCAGTGGGGGGCCGGCTAGCAATCGGAAGGTCGCTGGTTCGATCCCTGCCTCAGGAGGGAGCTGCATGTGAGTTGGTGATTGGAGGGTTGCTGGCATCATATCTAAGGTGCCTACCACTGCCGTTGTGCCAATGAGCAAGGCACTTAACCCCTAATTGCTCCAGGGGCGCCGACTATGGCTGACCCTGTGCCTAGAGCAAAAAATACTACATTCCAACAATTGATTGACAAGTTGATTGCATGGTAAATAAAACATTTATTTCTTTATTATTTTTATGTGAAGCATTTCTTCTTTTGTCTGTAAGTGACTATCGTCTTTGAGGATGACCAGTGGTTTGCACCTTGCAATGAAGCATTTGTAGTTTGGCTGGGGATGTATTCTGCGGATGGTAGTCTCAGGCATATTCACGCCTATCTCCTGGAGAGTGTTCCTGATCAGTGGGACAGTTGTTATGTGTTTTTCCTAATTATGGTGAGCATTCTTCGGTCACCCACTGTAGCAGTCTGCCTTGGCCTAACAGGCCGTTTACGATTGCCGAGGTCACCTTTTTTCCCCTTCTTTTTATTTATGTTCCAAACTGTTGATTTTGCCTAAGCCTAAGGTTTTGGCTATGTTTCAGATTTTTCTGCCTAATAAAGGCTTCATTGACACTGGTTTGGTCCTCATGTTGACCGACACCAATAGCAGGCAAACACAAAATCTAGAATCAATACTAAACATTGACAGCCATCTTATGCTTGCACAAATGATGGAACGGAACACACTTGACTTACCAGAAACAGCTGTGAAGCCAATTGTGCCATTACTTTTGGGTATCCTGAAATAGGGGGACTATTCATAAAATGTGTTGACATTTCTGAATGGGGAAACCTATATGTACACAAATATCATAAAATAAAACCTGAGAATCTCTACTTTAACCTCAACATGATTGTTTGATTTAAAATCCAAACTTTTGGAGTGTAGAGCCAAACGAACAGAAAATGTTTAACTGTAGGGCACTGTATATTATCTTATTGTGGTAGGTACATAGTTCTGTGGGATCAGTTTTAGTTCATGTTGAGTGTACTGGGGTCTCCTCTGTACATGTAGGTGGGGAAGGGTTGCTGCACCGCTCTGAAGGCCTTGGGAGCCATTGTGTGCATCACAGAGATCGACCCCATTTGTGCCCTGCAGGGCTGGTGAGTGGCTGTCCATTCAAATGTAATGTCAGTGTAATGTATTATTTTATTTTATTTTATTTATTTATCATATTTACCTACTAAAGCTCACCATGTTGTGTCCATACAGCATGGATGGGTTCAGAGTGGTCAAGCTGAATGAGGTCATTCGCCAAATGGACTTGGTGATAACTTGCACTGGTAAGCTATTGTACATTGTTATATGCAGTCCCACCCTTATTGTTTAACTTTGCTAACCATACAATTTAAGCATGAAATGTATTTAAATATCCCACCAGACCTTGTTTATGATTCAGATTTATTCACTAGGCACCAAGCTAAGGGTCACTTGTTTCAACCAGTACTTGTGACTCTTTAGTTGGTGAATCAGTTACTCTATTCTTAGTTTTGCGGATAATTTTGATATTCAACTACATGTTAATGGGATCTCTACTTAGATGAATGAGGAATCGCTGTATTGTGTTTTCCCGATTCTACTCAGGTAATAAAAACGTTGTGTCCAGAGAACAGCTGGACCGTATGAAGAATGGCTGCATAGTGTGCAATATGGGTCACTCCAATACAGAGATTGATGTGGTGAGTTGTTTTAGGATTTTTTTTAGGAGGTTTACACATGAACTGTATGTAGGGTTTATATGTGGATGTGTTTTAGTGGTACAGTATTTCACTGGCACTGCTCATGTGGTCTTGGTTCTGTCTCCAGGCGAGTATGCGGAGCCCTGAGCTCACCTGGGAGAGGGTGCGTTCTCAGGTGGACCACGTCATCTGGCCTGATGGCAAGAGGGTTGTACTGCTGGCGGAGGTACTTAGCTTCCACCCCGTCTTTGTCTTTGTACAGACAGTCTTTGTAATTGTAGGCACTCCTAAACTATGTGGTGTATCCTTGTAACAGGAGGTTTTGTTCCCCTACTGTTTACTCCTGTTGCATGCTCAGTGGTCTTCTTTCATAGCTTAGCATGGTATTCTTGAATGTTATTAGTATCACAACTATTTCTGTAATTTTATGTTACTCTGTCACAAATTATGACCAATAACTGATCAGTTGACTGATTTCCTGTGTGTGTTGATTTATAGGGTCGTCTTTTGAATCTGAGCTGTTCCACAGTACCTACATTTGTACTGTCAATCACTGCCACAACTCAGGTAGCGTAGCAGAACAATGATGTCCCCCGAATGTCCTGTTGTTCAGATGTTACCTGAGCCTTGTGAGAATGTAATTAGTTGGCAGCGTCTTTACACTGTGGTCTGTGTGTCTCTTCAGGCCCTGGCCTTGATTGAGTTGTTCAATGCTCCGGAGGGACGCTACAAACAGGATGTTTACCTGTTGCCCAAGAAAATGGGTAAGATGGACAACATCAATACTGTTAAACAGTACACAATGTACATTAATATCTAATTTGCTCTATTACTTGGTTCATTTCATTAGATTGAATGTTTCCAAATTTTGCTCAGTTGCACATGTCTCATTACTGCCACCTAGTGATTTTACAATAATACTGCATTTTCCAAACACAGGTGAAGAAGCGACATAATACAAATAAATCTATGTCTTTACAACATACATAATCTATACAATATAAACAGTATACACCATCTTTCTTTATCTCCTAGATGAATATGTGGCCACCTTGCACCTGCCCAACTTTGACGCCCACCTGACAGAGTTGTCTGAGGAGCAGGCCAAGTACATGGGCCTGAATAAGAACGGCCCCTTCAAACCCAACTACTACAGGTACAAAACAGCACTGAGAGATTCTACTATATGGGTCTCTAGTACACATTTTCTATTAATCTATTCATTTTCATTATCATATGTCATCCTCTAGTGCAGGGGTTCCCAACCCCATTTTACTTTATTAAATTTGCATCCCTCAATTGAAGAAAAATACTGTCACTGTCTCAAGGTTTTTGGTCTCCTGGTATCATTTTGTTCAGCTTTGTACATCATTAGCCTGTTTTATTTATTTATTTATTTCTCTGTAAATAACACACTCTGGCCAGGTCCTGGAATAATTATGTACCGTAGTTATTTGTTGAATATATGCATTTTTTGTATAATGCTTCAAATCTATTAAGGCCTCACGCACCCTCTAGTGGCAAACTAGATATTATGCACCACTATCCTGTTCTGATAATAATGTTCTAATGTGTGTGATTCCATTACATTATTGTTCTAATTAAATAATATCTACTGTCTATGTTCAAAGGTATTAATGGGAGTGGATGATGCTCTGACCTGCAACAGACAACGCATGGGATAGACAGAGATATCTCTATGTTATTTAGCAAGTTGTTACAAAAGGGAATAACCTATGCTGAACGTAACTCTTTATTATTAGCACATATCAGGCATTGAAATAACAACATCCTAATTGTCTGTTAGATACAATGATTGATACACAACAAACTAATGAGAACAGTGACCAAGTAACTATCACAATGTCTGTCACTAATTTAAAGAAAAAAGTCGTCTTGCATGCTTTCATCTCTATGTATGTATTTAGTTGCTAATTCTAATGTTACTAAATCATGATTTTGTCTGTCAAGTCTATTTGCTATAAAGAAAATCATATAGGGTGCCGAGGGTAATCATTAAGGCCACATGACTGAAGAGGATATATTTCTGTTTGGTTTCATATAAAGTACATTCCATGAACCAGGACTCGGTCTGACCCAAAATGGACTATTTTTATGTGTGATAGTTTGATAAGTGTTTCATAAATCATGTAAAGTATTGATAACACACATGGACTGGTTGCTGCATACTTACCATTAGGGTTATGGTATGAATGTGCCTTCTGAGCCACTTGCTTTTCAGTCACCCTCAATATTCAGTTAATTATTGGGTATATCTTGAATACCCAGGTTTAGAATCCTAGGAGCATTGTGGTTTGTCCTTGATCTATCTGTACAGTTCTGCTTTACACTTTCCTCTGCTTTTATTATATTGAGGTTAAAGCCATATGTTAGGCTATCATATGAGATTTCTTGTTTGCTAATTTGTCATTTAATTTTCTTACTTCTATGCTATGAGATCAACTTCATGAGTTATACCTTGCTTGTGATTAAAATAGGCTACATGTGTCTGTCTATGTTAATAAATGTATATACCAGCAATAAACTCATCCCAATTAATAAAAACAAATATGGAATTGATTTGGTTAGAGTTAGTGTGTGTGTGTATATGTATGTGTGTGTGTGTGCATGTGTGCATCTTCCTGAATCCCCGGCACTGTTCATTTCAGCGTGTACCCCCATGCCGCAAATTCATATATATACAGTATATATATATATATATATATATATGGGTGTTGGTGCCAGACGGGTATGAGTATTTCAGAAAGTGCTGATCTACAGGGATTTTCCCGCACAACCATCTTTATGGGTAACAGAGAATGGTAAGAAAAACAGAAAATATCCAGTGATCGGCAGTTCTCTGGGCGAAAATGGTGGTGGTTGTGTAATGGTGTGGGGGATATTTTCTTGGCACAAATCATCAGCAACTGCGTAATATTATAATGTCAACATGGACCAAAATCTCGGAGGAATGTTTCCAGCACCTTGTTGAATCTATGCCACAAAGAATTAAGACAGTTCTGAAGGCAAAAGAGGGGGTCCAACCCAGTACTAGCAAGGCCTAATAAAGTGGCCGGTGAGTGTATACGTCCACTTGTTTGAATTAATCAAGATTATCAATGTGGAAAAGAGGCCTCATGGTCAAATTAAAATGGGCAATCTTTTTTTATGTGTATATTGTACATTGTCTTTACCTCCTGGTACAGACAATGCTCCCAGGTACAGACAATATTCCTCTAGGAATAATCAAGATCTTCAGCAAAGGGAGTTGTAATATTTAACACACGACACAATCGTAGCATCAACTCAACATGCATTTACTTTTTTCAAATCAATTGACAGAACAGAGCAGTATATCACATATAATCGCTTAGGCCTAACACCACAATAGCAGAACAATAGAACACTCATATAGAACTCTGATACATCACTGCTAACCCAGTGTGCAGACATAACATTCCCCGGGCAGGAGGTCAAACATGAAATGTTGAGACAAAGTCCTCTAGGTGGCCAGGGCGTGAACGTGTGCGAGCATGAATGTGAAACCAAACAGAACTTCAAACTAAAGAACATTAAGCATGCAGTAATGCTGAAATTAGGCACAAATCACAAATTCAAACTCCTCTTTGAAACAAAACTACGCCCACACCCATGGGACTCAGTGGCTGAAGCTGTCGACCAGGTGTTTGGAGTCCCAGGGTCCTGCGCCATTGGAGAGGAACTGGTGCTTGACAACCATCTTGGCATTCTGATAGAGACTGCCTTCCAACTGAAACAAGAAGGAACACATCACACAAAATTCACATTCATGCTGTCAACACAATCTTGGCCTATATGCAGTGCAGACAAATACAGGTCCAAGGGTGCCAGGATATCTACTGATTCATGGCTCAACAACTCACCTTGGCACTGTGACAGGTTTGGAGGTTCAGTAGAGAACTTTGCCCACTCAGCTTTGCAATTTTGCAGAAGTAACAGTAGAGGGCTCTCTTGCACAGTCTGCTGGAGAAGCCAGGCCCACTCACAGTTGGAGAGCTAAGGGGCCAGAGAGAGCATTACGCCTACATAGAAAGCTCCCTCCACAATGAAATTATACATTTACATAATTTGTTTTTAAATGTTTGACATTTACCAGACGCTTTTATCCAAAGCAACTTACAAACGTGTCTAACAAGTAAGTGAATCACATCAGTCATCATAAGAACAAATCTATGCTAGGAGCAGGTGCTATTGGCAGTCACAATGCTAGAAGAAGGAAGGATCTTTTTTATATATACAGTAGAGGAACTGTACAGGGTAGTGGGGAGTGAAGAGGTCTTTACAGTCAAGATGGACAGGCAAGATGTAGTCTGAAGAGATGGGTCTTCAGTACCCATCAGACTTCATTGTAATGGTAGTATACCAAGTACGGTAAGTATGAAAGTAGTCATCGAGATCATCTATGTTTCATCAAAAATACTTAAATTGTTCCCATGTTACGAGCATCGTCTACCAGTAGCACCATTGACTTACCCATCGACAACAAAGCCTGTTGTGCTGTCCAGCACCTCGATGCTCAGGTCCCCGAGGCACCAGTTGATGCTGAGGTCTTTGCCGTGGCGAGAGCTGTGTTGAGGCGCCACCCCGTCACAACCGAGGAAGAATATCCTCTGTTTCCTAAAGGGTGGGACCAGCTGCTCCTCCCAGTCATCCCCCAGGCGATTGTTGATTGCGTCCGACACGTTGTCCAAGTTATAGCTGGAGTCACCTGAACGGACCAGTAAACCAGAACCAAGTTCTCAAAATTCCTTCTTAACCAGTTAAGGCCCCAATACAATTCTAGAACACTGCTGTAGATTGCTGAGAATTGTCAAGATAAAGATAAAATATTAGAACAAGCCTGAGAAAAGTATCACACACCAGTATTACACAGCACATTATTCAGGGAAAACAGACTAGATTGAGAAAGATTCGGTGACTATTTCAAAATGTACCAAAAGTCAGCATTAAGATTCTGGTTGTTGTGTTTGTATTATGGTTTGAAAACCAAAGCCGTCAACGGCTACTTACCGTAGAACATAGAACAGCCATTCCTGGCCGGGGGACGGGGGGGACTAGAGGCTTAATACCTCCCAGTGTCACTGGGGCACTGTCCGTCAGTCCTACAAGGGAGGGCGGCCTATGCTACTGTGATTGTAATGCATCCTTGGTTACTTACCTAGGACCACATTGATGATGTAGAGTGGCTCAATGAAGTGGCTCAGCAGCGCCCCCTGGACCCCGGTGACGGCCCAGCGGCAAAGTTTGTCACTGTCGGACATGCAGCAGACCCGGGCGCCCCACACACCCGGATGGAGGAGAGACACAGGGATCAGAGAGCCCTTAGCATGGTACTGCAGCATCAGGGAACTGTAGAGATTCTGGGACTTCCTATGGGGACAGAGGATGCACACAATCACTCTCACTGGGTCACTCAATTAGATCACTAAATTAGTGAAATGTAAACTGCCCCAAAATGTAATTCCCATCCAATTCTTACACTTCTGAGTGGATGCAAGCAATTAAGATTTCCGCATTGGACACTCAAGCGCAGCCAGTATGAAAATGCACACTCACTAGGGATGCTCCGATCTGGATTTTTGGGTCCGATACCGATCACCGATTTTTTCCCTCAAGATCAACCGATACCGATTTTTTAAAAATACATAACTGTAGGCCTACTGACTGGATAGCCTACATATTTTTTGCTTTTTAGACAAAAGTTTTGATCCATTAGGCACCAAGCAAACGCAGACCCATTTTTATGGCATAGTAAAAGTCTGGCCTATCACCCAGTTAGGGCCTGAAGCCCAAGTCAGTGATATGGCTGTATAAAAGACATCATAAACGTGGCCTTCATGGTTTACATACTGTTACATCCTCCTATGTTTTCTGTTCAGTTATCTGTCTTCCCCAGGGAAAAAAAGAAAAGAAAAAAAAGATCGGTTTTTGCGATCGGCCATTTTTGCCGATCACCGATCGAGTCATTTGGAGTGAAATCGGCCGATTTAAATCGGTGGCCGATAAATCGGAGCATCCCTAACACTCACATGTAACCGCACTGTGCTGCCCCTCTTGGGGTCTGGTTGGTGTAGAGGTGAAGGTAGGTTTTGGGCTTGAGCTGGAGCAGGTGGCTGTCTGAGTTTCCCTCATAGATGGAGCGCTCCTTGCACTTTGGGTCATGGCTGAAGAACAGCAGAAGCTGCTTGTACAAGAACCTGAATAGAAATACAGGATCGGACACATCATTTGCTAGTCTCCAGTATTAATAGCTAAACAAACCAAACAAGTGAGTGAAGTGAGTAAGTAAGTCCAGACGATCCAACAAAACTCCTGTCAGGCTGATGTACCTTTGGAGAGCCCGTTTGGCGATGACCATGGCATGGCAGTCATGCACCATGGTGCCACTGAAGCAGAGCCAGTCACTGCAGCTTGACTCGCCCGTGCCCAACGCCACAACGTTGTAGCGCACATAGGACTGGCCCCAAGTGTCACACAGCTCTGGAGAGGGAATAATGTGGGAGAATCACATCCATAAACTATTCACAATCTATAGACACATATATATATATATAAAACACACATGGACGACACATAAACTGTGTGTGCGTACATTAGACATGCTCATCAAAAATAGGTGTCATTTACAGTCGTTAACATATTTTTGTAGTGTATTATTATTGAATAGATTCCAGGGACGGAGTTGAAAAGGTGAGAAGGTCAACGAGAGTTGTGGAAACAGACCTTCTTGGGGGGTTCGGATGCATAAAAAAAAAAAAAGACGTGATTTTGGATTAAAAATGGAAAAGGTGACTAGTTTGCATCCCTGAGATTCCCCAGTGAGCAGAGAGAAGACCTCACCTCTCTCCAGGACGAAGGCAGCCAGGCTGCTCTTGCAGCTGTGGAACTGGGCACACTCCCCCAGGAGGTCGTCAAACACGTTACTGGACACTGCTGCCATCCGATGCATGTGCCAGTCAGTGTAACCCACTAGAAAAGCAGATGTTTTCAGAGTCAGAAGAAGAGATGTACTAACCCTGACTCTTGGCAGATCATGCAGTATGTAGGCTACAGTATGGAAGACTATTCAATCAAACTGTTAGAAAAGGCAAACAGGTTTATGCCCCATGTTATAATCCTCAAGCCTAGCTGTGAATGTTTCCACTGACTTCCATCACAAAATAACCTGTTCCCTTCTAAATACACTCACAAGTTGTTTAATATGAATTCAATATCAGTTTGATCATCAAGTGAGAGCACCTGGCCCCTAACCTTCACTCTTGGGGCTGCTCTGCAGGTTGTTTGACTGGTCCTGGAGCCCCAATTTTAGGAAGCTGTTGTCCAACTTGGGTGGGGATGTGCCAAGGAGGGAGAGGCCATCACTGTCGTCGCTATCACTGTCGTCATCATCAGAGTCGTCCTCCTTCTCCTTCTCCTTCTCCTTCTCCTTCTCCTCCTCCTCCTCCAGCATTGGGTCAGGCAGTATAAGGCTATGCAGGGGTTTGGCGAGGGAAGACCTCAGGGGCCTATAGTCCTCTGGTAGCAGAGCCCCAAAAACGTCTGGGTTACTGGAATCAGTGTCACCACTTACACAGAAATGTCCTCCAAAAGCGCCGCTGCTGCTGCCCCTGTGCATAAGAGAGGCCGCCGTTCTAGGCAGCCGGCTACGTACAACATCTTCGTCCACCATGATTAGTACCTGCAGTGAACACAGAACACATGGGAATTCATTTAACACATGCATCAGTTGTTAGAAATAGATGCCATTCGTAAACTAAAATAAAGGCTAAAGGATACATCTGAACGGTAGGCCATTGTGATGGTAGTCCGTGTTAAGACCTAGCATTGTAGTACCACTGCACTGGACTGGCATCTTATGAGATGCTTTCGTGAATTTTTTCATAAAAACATTTTCTGATACAACAACACTAGAACCGTGTGTATGATTATCTGCAAATGTCTCCCTCACATTAAAATGCTGCTGGCATCCCGAACGACATCTGTGGTTGAAGTATGGTGGAAGAAGAAAAAAAAAGCGCACGTGCAGTTTTGGCTAAACTAATTAGCTCGCTATCCTACTAGCTAGCAGGTGGCGCTGTGCAGACTCAATTACTGTATTAGTTAAGTTCATTCATTTACTGTATGAGTGAAGTTAAGGAGCTAATATATAGCATTACTCTGTGTTGTAAGAATGATCTCTGTGAGAGATATTTATCGTTTTATCTTACCTGGCTTGTTGATACCGGGCTCATGATATGACAACGCAGGGATAGATGTGACTGAACATAAGTTATACTGCACATACAGGGGCGCCGCTAGGGGGTGGTAAGTTAGGACGATTCTAAGCGCCCAGCACTGACAGGGGCGCATGATAATCATTTTAAAAAAATACATTATATTTATAAATATTATTATTATTATTATTATTATTATCATAAGGACGTTAATGTAGCCGACTTCAAATTATAATTCTATGTATTAAAAAAACTCACAAAAGAAACAAACTGGAGTTTTGTTTCTCTATGTTTAACAAAATTGAGCCTTATTATTTACCCCTCTATTTATTCATTGCATGGTTCAGTCCACCGCGGGCGAGCTGCTACCAGCACACCTGATTCAACTAAACCATAATTGCTTTGTACTTGATTAGTTGAATCAGGTGTGCTGGTGGTGGAACAGATCAAATATGTGGTGCGGCTGGGGTGCCCCGAGGAGAGGGTTGGGAAACGTTACCGCAAATAGACTGACAAGGAGAGAGACGATGTCGTGAAAGCCAAAGCCAAAGTCAGGGTCTCAAAAGAGAAAAGTAAAAGTAAAGAACGAGGAGAGTGACAAAAAAGGGCGACAGCTAGTCACAAAGTAAAAAAAAGAAGAAGAAAGGTATTCATTCACAGACCTTCTTTTGGGGCCCATAACATGTAGGCTATCCTAGACAACAGTGGTTTAGTGATCTAATCACTGCGTGGATGATCTAGTTAGCTCGCTGTAGAGTATTTGGGTTTGCATCTATTGCTCTAGCATTGTTTATTCTACCTGGCCTGAGTATGTTACGTCACTACGTGATTACGTACCTGTTGGACGTACCTCCCAGCATTCCTATGTAGGAAGTGACATGCAATGTAACGTGGTCATTTCTCCAAGTAAAGAAACTAGTAAACTACAGTCCGTTTCTCCGTGTTTATTTGAGTAGCCTACTAACCACAGTAGGTACACAACACTCGCTATAGCTAATTAACATTAACTTCAAGTAAAGTTAACTTACAGTGCACTGTCAGTATAATTTCAGTTAAATGTATGAGATGAGGGCAATTTTGGTCCAAATATAGATTATTAGAGCTCAGTGAATTTGTATCCAGCAGCTATGCACTCTTGCTATAGCTAGCTAACTAGTATAATGTTACATGCTAATCACGTCATGCACAGATGCAGCTCCAGGATCAGGACTCCTTCCCTCAGCCCACCTCCCAGTTGAAGGAGAAGGAGGTGAGCAGTAGGATTTTGGGGTTAACATTAAGATTTTGAATATTTTAATGTATGCTGCATTACCATGCAAGCATTGAATACAACTTTAGCTAATATTAATATTTAGTTAATAGTTCTTCCAGTAATTGCAATAACATTGACCACTGGCATCTTAATAATATTGTTAGCTAGCTAGATAACATTTAAGTTAGCTAATCTGGTGTAATGTATGTATTACTATGTTAATACTATTATAGGACATATTATGAATTATGTACCTATGGATACTCCATGCCAGGGCCCTCTTCAAGCCAGGCAGCCAGAGAGGAGAGCAGAGGTAAAGAGGCAGAAGAAGAAGAGCAAGAAGTAACAAAGGACAATGACAGCAGCACAGCAAGTTGGCTTTATCACTAGATTTCAAGGATCTTATTAAAGATTTTGCTACTAAGAAGGCCCAGCGTTTAGTTTTTGAGGCCCAGCGTTTAGTTTTTGAGTCAAAAACTCAAAACTAGGTCTACAAACATCAGCATAAAATCTGGAGATTCTCTCCTTACAGACAAGCTGGATGTGGCTAAGTGCTTAAACACTTTCTTTACAACCATAGCCACTAAATTAGTTAACAATCTACCACCCCACTCAGGGCGTTATGGTGTAGAGAACATCCGTGCGTTCTACGCTGGGTAGAACTGGGTGTCAACTGGGTGTACGCAAAGATGATTTTAAACTCTCCATGGTGTCAAACGATGAGGTGTTTAAAAAACTGGGCGCTCTACACTCAGAAAAGGCCACGGGCCATGACAATATTCCAGCCAGATTTCTAAAAGACTCAGCTGCCTCCATTACCCCAATCATCACCCACATAATAAACCTCTCCATCAAACAGGGACACGTCCCCCTTGACTTTAAAATAGCAAGGGTAACCCCACTGTATAAAAAAGGAAGCAAATTAGACCCAGGCAACTACCGACCTGTTTCTATTCTTAATTCCATCTCGAAACTTATGGAAAAAATAGTTTATGAACAGGTTGATAGGTACCTTACCGAAAAAAATCTGATGTATGAATTTCAATCAGGATTCAGAACATCCCATTCCACTGACACATGCCTTCTCTATTTGAACGACCACATCAACCATGAGGTGAACTCGGGCAAGTACTGCGGCATGGTCATGCTGGACCTCCAGAAGGCCTTCGACACAGTAGATCACCACATATTGTTAGATAAACTGAAAGCAATTGGGTTCGATAGAACATCGGTGAGCTGGATGCAATCCTACTTAGAGGGGAGGGAACAGGTGGTTAGTGTGAACGGAACACTGTCCCCCCCCCTCCCAGTGACCTGCGGCGTTCCACAAGGAAGCATATTGGGACCTTTACTGTTCCTAATATATGTGAATGACATGTCATCAGCATGTGATTGCAATTTGTTCCTGTTCGCGGATGACTCGGCTCTGCTGGTCTCTGACAGGGACATATTGCAGGTGGAAAAAGCGCTAAGCACTGAACTGAGTAGAATCTGCATCTGGCTAGCTGACAATAAACTATCAATACACCTAGGTAAAACTGAAACCATCCTATACGGATCCCCATCTAAACTCAGAAAGGCTGTAAATTTCAAAATAAAAGTGGGTAACATTAATATCACAAGAAAAGAGGATATTACATACCTGGGCTCCATCTTAGAGGCAAATCTTTCCGGAGATAAAATGGCAGCAAAAGTAATCAAAAAAGTGAACCATAGAACTAGATTCTTGTACAGGATATCCTCACTTGTCAGTAAAAACACACTGAGGACCCTATCAGGAGCTCTCATTCAATGTCACTTCGACTATGCCGTAACATCATGGTACTATAGAACCACAAAGGCCCAAAAAACAAGACTCCAGACAGCCCAAAATAAACTGGTTAGGCTTTTGCTAGGCCTCAACCCTAGGACACATCTAACCGCTGCTCATTTTTTGAGCCTTGATTGGCTACGAGTAGTTGACAGAGTGCAGCAGCTTGCACTGGGCCTGGTCTTCAAGATACGCTACACCACAAAGACACCCAAGTACCTGTCAACATACTTCCAAAAAGTGAACAACGTCCACACATACAATACCAGAGGAAGCTCCACGAACCACGTTCAACCGCGTTGCACCACAAACAAGGGGTTAAACTCGTTTGCAAACTATGCAGTAAAAATGTGGAACGCCCTTCCTATAATCTTAAAGGAGTGCAAAACACTGCCCACCTTCAAAACCACTCTCAAAAAACATTTACAGGAGGCTGCAATCCGTAACTGGACCCTCTAACAGACACATTGAACTCGGGGCAAACCCCTCCACGCCAAGTTCTGATAAGAAGTGATCTGCCGTTCAACGAGTCAGCAGCTGGGGACCGAGACAGGGGGATTGATGTCGCGAATCTGCAAGACTGGATTACCCAAAGGAGGCGTTTGCGTCAAGATTTAGATAATATCGCAGATTTGACCAAGTGGATTAACAACAAGCCGCGGGTGACTGAGCTGGAGATGCTGGTTCTGGAGAGAGAGAAACAGACGGAGAGGACGCCTGCACCAGTCCCGCGTTTTCCTCTGACACCTCCTGAGACCAAGGTCAATTAGAATCGAGCTGGTCAAGATGTTGCATGTTCTAGACTTATTAAACCTATTAAAAAACCTATTTACTTCCCTCTAAAATCATCAGCAGAGAGAACCTCAGAACTGTGTTCGGGAAGGTGGTGCTTATTGCTTCAGTGTATAACAAAAGATTAGGACAAACCAGAAATCTGAGTTAGCCTATAGTGTCCAGTCTGAGCGGCAGGGAGGGGGGGGGACGTGACGGCGAGGGAGACAGAGAGAGAGCAGGAGGAGCAGATTCACATCCAGCGGCACCACCGCTCCAGGGGGAAGGTGAGGGGAGTGACAGACTGGGGGTGGGGGGGGGGGTTGAACCTCGGCTGGCCACATTTCGAGGTGTCCTTGGGCAAGACACTGAACTCCAAATTGCTCCCAATGAGCGAGCCGGCGCCTTGCATGGTAGCTTGCCGCCATTGGTGTGTGAATGGGTGAATGAAATGCCATTATAAAGCGCTTTGGAATAAAGAGCATATATTGTGTTGACATGTCTTACCTCACAAATGTGTGGTTCCAAACCAATGCCGCTACAAGGACAACAACACCATGTTGCCGGACGAAATACATTTTAATTCTATGATTAAGAATAATTCCTCCCTCCCTTAAGAGTTAAAGATCAAAATCTCTCCACCGGGCATTTTCTCCACTATAGAAATATAGTCTAGCCTGGATATTAATATCTATAGAGGTGCCTCTGACGTCCTCGGGGTCATGTTTACAGGACGTGAGGACGGCCTGTACAGGGAACTCCACCCAGGGCGCCCACCCCCACCCCCACCCGTCCTCTCTGCGGGGGGCCACGGGCCATGCCGTGGACAGGTTCAGGAGGCAGTGTCTGAGAGAGTACCTGGAGTCACTGGACCGATGTCACATCAAGGGGGTCACGGTCAACCAGTCCACACTGGAGAGAGGTGAAACATAGTACCAAATGTGCAAACATGCATAAACACTCAGACTGCACAGACGCACCTAAGCAATGACCTATAGAGTAGTGTTATATTACTCTGACACATTCAAACAAAACAGAGTGTGTGTGTCTGTGCCTGCGTGTATGTGTGTATGCATGTGTGTGTGTGTCCGTGCGTATGTGTGTGTGTGTGTGTATGTGTGTGTGTGTCTGTTCATATGTGTGTGTGCGTGTGTGTGTCTGTCCTGCTCCTCAGTGCTGCTGCACCCTGGGGACCATGTCCTGGACGATCCTGAGGGTCCTGTCCTGAGGCAGCTGGGGTCCGGCCGTCACAGGGGCTGGATGAGCTTGAGCAACAGCAGACCTAGGTGGGGGGTGAAGGCTGCTCCACGCCAAGTTAGCAAGGAGACGTGAGTAGCGGCTTCATTCATCGGCACGTCCACGTACAGATATACAGGTCATATTATTATTACACTCACATACAGTGTGTTACTTTAATGTTAATGTAACATGTGTGTCCTCCACTGGCTTGGCCTGTGCGGCGAGGTCAGACACAAGACAGAGTACACCCAGATAATGATGTCACATCCTCCTCTGTTACTATGGCAAGCGGCCACCGACAGTAGTCTTGGAAACATCCACTTAACATCCCATTGGGATTTGTGGTTTTCAATATTCTTCTATAGTCTTAGGCATTATGGGATTCAAAGTTTGTCATTGCAGAGTACAACGAAATGCATTTATGGTGTCTAGGCAACGGGTCACAGGCGACCCCGGAGCAATTAGGGGTTTAGTGCCTTGCTCAGGGACACTTCGACACGCGGCCCACCAGGGATTCGAACCGCTGCAAGCTGCCGACTTTGGCGATCATTAGACACCGGCTCTACCGATTGAGCCACCGATCACCCCCGCTACATAAATGTGTGCTTTGTATGTGTTTGGATCAGGAACATGAAGGCGCCGTCCTGTCGCCGTGCCGACCCGAATGCATTCTGGCCGGGTCAGGATAATCACGTCAGATTGTACTTGCCCCGCGTGGCGATCACCCCCGAGGGAGTCCACTTCCAGCACATCATCCGCTCCCTGGCCCCGAGTCCAGGAAGCTGGCCCGTCAACGACATGGGTTACTCCACCTCAGGGGACATCGATGGGCGCAAGGCCTACATCCTGTAGAGCTCTTTACTACTCCATGTTGAAGTTCAGTTACATTCAAGTGTCTTGACTCTATGCAGTTGAGTTTATTTTGCCTGTAAAGGTCATAATAAAGACTAACCCTGATAAACAGGCATTTCTGTCCCGTGACTATGGGTGTGTATATACGTTTCTCTGACACATTTACATTGATGCTAAAACAAATTGGGCTAAACAAATACATTAATCCAGCTGCTTAGAGCTAGCATAAAATGTTAAAGGTACATTTGATTAATTTATGCTTGTGATTATGATGTGTTGATGTGATCTGTTGATTTGTGTCCTTCAATAAATCATTATTGGAATGTTCCATTACAGTGCACTATATACTGTCTATGTCAAATATCAACAAATAAATGAATGAATGAATGGTCTTTATTGTCATTGCTATAGTACAGGTACCAAACAACGAAATTTGGGAGGGGTGGCTCCCCTGGTGCTAGGAAAGAAAAACAAAACAACAAAAAAACAAGAAGGGAAAGGAGCTGGTTTACATAAATAAAGGCTATGTACACTATCCACTATACTATACTGTACAGGTAAGACGACTAGGGTTGTCATATTGCACATAGTGTTATTGCACATTCATGTGTCGCAGTTTGCAGGCTTGAAATGTACACATTTGTGCCTCAGCACTACACTTGATTTTTTCAATCCAGCAGCTGCCATCAATCCGTCCAGACTGTCCAGGGCCCAGAACCTAGGTCTTTGCTGTGTTCAGGGCCTGGATGGCCCTGGGGTAGAAGCTGTGCTTCAGTCTGTTTGTCCTTGCGGCCATGGTCCTGTACCGCCTTTTCGAGGGCAGCCGGGCAAAGTGTTCGTACCCAGGGTGGGTTGGGTCTCTGGAGATCTTGGAGGCCTTCCTGAGACAGCGTGTGTTGTACAGCTCTTCCAGAGAGGGGAGGGGGGCGCCGGTGATCTTCTGGGCTGTTCTCACGACTCTCTGTAGCGCATTTCTCTTCGCGGTTGTGCAGCTGGAGAACCAGTTGCAGATGCCGTAGGTGAGGATGCTCTCCACTGCGCCGCGGTAGAAGGCCACCAGTATCTCCTGCTTGTTGTGTTCCTTCCTGAGGACTCTCAGGAAGTAGAGCCGCTGTTGTGCCTTCTTGATGGTGGCTACTGTGTTGTTCTTCCAGGACAGGTCATCCTGTATGTGCACCCCCAGGAAGTATCTGAGACTCTGAAGAGGATCATTTTTTAAAATCTAAAGTCATAGATCTAAACTCATATAGCATGTAATTTGTCTTTTACTCTAGTAGTTTAGGAGTAAACAAATCCTAAAAAAAAAAATCCTCTTACACATACGATGAGTGTATGTGGGTTATTTGTCTCAGTTGAACCTAGCCAGATATTATCCTATGCAAGTCTGATGGACTGCATAGAGTCCAAGACTTTGTCATGTAGGCTATCAAAATAAAAAAATCCTTCTTTCACTCACTCTATACAGTTTGATAGTGTGATAGATAAATAAAAAGGTGTAAAAGGGGCGCAGGGGTTAAGGCAGCCAGCTAGAGGTCTGAAGGATGCCGGTTTGATACTTAATTTAATTTAATGTTGTTGTTTTTTTACATTTAACTGAAGCCTTCATGCAAATCGATTTACAATATCTGTCTAAGTAAGTGAATCATCTATCCTTCAGTATTCATAAGAAACAATTAATTGAGAATTTCCAATTCGGGCTTGTGTGAACATTGATGACTGTTCGGTCTACTTGCCGACCGAAAGGCTGGACTGAAGGGACACGGATACCATTCAACTCGTTTTTCTTATTCTTTATGAAAATTGAATAGATTGTAAAACCTGCGAATGCAGACAACAAAACATACATGAATACACAGCTCTGACACATTCAAAGACTAAAACAAAGCATATAAATGTTACACAAAGCACGCATCAAACACACTAACCGTGGCATCCCTCGCGTCCTGGCATCACACAATGAATCCCTACGCACGGTCTCCCACTATTTAAGCACCTAACCTAATCACAGCCCCCAATATCCCTACGCATACCTGATCTATATAATCAAACAATTCCCACGCAGTTATGAGGCATAACTCAAAATAATGTTACAAGTATCTAATAATTAATAATTAATAATAACTAATAATTATTCAAATAACATTTCAAATAAAATGTCACATTTGTCCCATTTTATAGACTAAAATATGCACACTGAACACACCCCATCCTAACTGGACAGTACACCTCCCACCTAGCCGATCTAGCTACTAGTCTAGGGAGGCTACCAATGTCCCTTGTTCCTCAATGGGGAGGAGAACAACCATCCTCCTGACATCCCGGTGGAGGACGACCCCGGGCAGCTTGCCAGAGCCTTTCTTTTCTCTTTTTCGGTCCTCACGTTAGCTTGGGCCCTGGTGAGCGCTCCTGAGAAGGCCTTCCGTTTGAGCTTGTTCACACTTTCTCGAGCATCAGCTGCCACTTCTGCCGCTGATTTCACGGGCCACTCCTCAAAAGGCTTCTCCAGGAATCCAGGTCCATTCTGCCACAGAGAATTTTCGCTCAGTTCTTCAGGAACTGCTCCTCTTGTGATGATGTCGGCCACATTGCACTCACCGGGGATCCACGACCACTCGGTTGGAGACCCTGTCTTCCCAGGGTCCCACGTTTCCTTGGCTGAGTTCCCGCCTCCTGCCTCTTGGAAGGCTCTTCTTACAAGGATGTTTCCTTTTTGTTTGGCCGGGGACACCAGGCCAATTGGATTGTATAGGCCAGCCACTTGGCTCAGCAGCTCTCTCCTTGACAAGCCGTTGGGTGTACTCTCCCGGACTTCTTCTACCTTGAGGTTGAGGCCTGTCCTCATCTTTCCTTTTCTCTTGGAGAAGTATACTGATGTCATCACGTAGAGCTGGTCGGAATCCACGAGATACCCAATGCCAAGGGCCTTATTATCCTCGTCTTTCAGCTGATTCGGTAGCATCAGGGTTTTGGATGTCGCTCCAGGCCTCTCCCCTCCACAGGTTCTGGCGCCGTCCTTTCTCCTCCCACCTTGGCCAGACCGGACCCACGGCTTTAGAAAGAATCCTCCAGCGCTCAAGATCTCCTCCACTCCACTCGTGATGGTGTCGAGCATCTTCAGATCATCATGGGAAGTCAAGATGTCGTCGACGTAGCTGTCTTTCTCCAAGACACGACGCTCTTCCTCCCTTTCAATGAACTGAGGTAGCCCTGCTGTCTCCCTCATTGCCAGTTGAGCAATGCAACCAGCAGGACGGTCTCCAATGTTCACCCTCGTGATGGCGTACTCCCCGATGTCCTCTTCAGGATCGTCTTCCAACACTTCTTTGTTGGTTGCCATTGAGCTCTGGACTCTGGAGTTGCTTTCCTGCCTCAGTCCACTCTCCCTGGTCTCTTCGCAGCACCCGATACACTTGACGATTTCCTCATACTTGGCCGCTGCTGTTCTCATTGATCGGGCGAAGTGTGTCTTGGACTCGTAGGTCACCGTCTCCACATCTTCAAACAGATTGGGATGCGTCCCACTCACAATCTTTCCAAGTGGGCCTTCCCACAGGACCAGGTCTCCTACTACCTTCACGGGACAGGGAACCAGCCGCCCCTCTCTTTGGCTGATGAGGAGCTCAATACTCCTTGGCCGGACCAACTCCTGGGTCTTGACCTCGGGGAAGAACCTTTTCAGTTGCTGTGGCTCGATGGCATGGTGCACCTTGGCTATTTCATCTAAGCCGTAGCAGACCAACTGGTGGGCTCTTTCACCTTCCGGGGTCCTGAACCTCACCTTCAGGAGGTACCTTCTGGTGTTGGCTGTCACAGTCATCCCTCCGACGCCCTGCACCACTAGCGTGATTTTCTCGCTCTTCAGGCCAAGCCTACTTGCAGCCGCGTGGGTAATGTAATTTGTATCTGATGCTAGGTCTATCAGAGCACCAATTTGTTGCCCGTCGTTAGCAGTGACCTCCAGGAGCATCATTATTACCGGACACTCCTTTATTCCATTTTCTTCCAGGAGCTTCCCGGCTTTTGCTTTAGTGCAGCTCGTAACTGCTGTCTTATTTGTGAAGGCTTTCCTGACTTTTTGCGCAATCTCTGGAGCGAGTTGGGACAAGACCTCTTCCTGTTCAACGGTTAACCTCCTTGCACGTTCAACGCCGCTACTTGGAGTTTCTCTCTTTTCCCCACCATCCCTCTTACTGTCTCTACTGGGGCAGAGAAGGTAATGGTGGTCTGACGACTCTCCTTCTTTGCAGCCTCTCTTGGTGCAGAGGAATTTAAGGTTACACTCTCCGTCAGCGCCATGTGATGAAAGGCACAGCCGGCAGGCTCTAGACTTCTTCACCGCGGCCTTTCTTGCTGCCAAGTCGAGGCCTCTGAACTTCTTACAGGTGAACAGCCTACTTCTGTGTTTATCTTCGCACAGAACACAATTGTCATCAGCGCTGCCTCTCTCAGTGGCTCTAGTGAAAGCAAACTTCTTCCCAGTATTCTTCTCTGGGATCTCCGTGATCTCCATCTGCTCCAACTGTTCGAGGATGCTTTCCTGCTTTTGTAGGAAGTCCAGGAAGGTGTCAAAGTATCTCTCCGGCTGGAAACCATTTCGGGGGTCTATTTTGAAAGTAAGCCACTCCTTTTTCAAAGTGAGTGGCAGTTTGTTCTCAATGGCTCCAGTCACCAGAGGGTTTTTGATGGCTACTTCATTGTCAAGATCTTTAAGGTCTGCTAGAGCTTTCTCTGTGATTCGGATCAGATCAATCACCTTCCTGAATTGGTGCTCTTTGACTGGAGAAATCTTCTGCAGCTCTGCTACGATCAGGTTGGTGATTGCATTCTTGTTTCCGAAACGACTCTCTAGCACCCTGAAGACATCTTCGGCAGTATTGTGGCTCGCGAGCCTGAGATCCTTCACTATGGTCTCCTCTATACTTTCCAGAAGTTGAAACTTCTTAACTTCCGGAGACCCGGAGGGATCGCCTTGTTCCTGTAGGCTTTCCCAATCCTTCCTCCAGCGGTAGTATTCCCGAATGCTACCTCTAAACGTCGGGAGACTTGTAGGCTTCAGCCTCACTTTTGGAATGCCTCTCGTAGCTGCATTTCCACCCCGTGCGCCTGCTTGAGTCTCCTCCAACGCTTTTTGCTGGGCTTTAACAAGCTCTGCCCGTGCTTCAGTCTCCGCCTGTTGAGCCAGGATAAGCTGGGCGCGTCTGGCGCGTTCTTCCTCTTCAGCCCTCTGGCGGTCTCCTTCAGCTGTTGTGCGGCGGGCGCGGTCTTCTTCCTCAGTTGCCTTTCGAGCTTTTCCTATCTCGGCGTCTCTATCTCGCCTGAGCTTGTTCTTTGAGGATATTAAATGATGCAGCCGTCCCTCCACGTCTTCTATAGCAGCGACAGGGGCCCAGTCTCTCCAGACAGAGAGCTCTTTCTCTGCTCCTGTAGTGAGCTCCTCTAAATGGTGCACTTGTCTCTCATGGCAGTCATGGTCTAGCTGGCCCAATGGGACCTCTTCTGTCTCTTCTTTAGCTCGTTCAGCCTCCCTGATCGCGAACAACACTCTTCTTTCACCGTATCTTGACCACAGATGGAGTTTTACGAGATCGCCAACCTTCGACAATTTAGTCATGCAGTCTTTGCTCACCTTCTCGATGTCTCTCGTCTGTTGTTCCGATAGTTTGGTGGGGTCCTCTTCCGCTTCTGCAAGCAGACCCTCTTCATAGCTACTATTGGCTTCCAGGAGCTTCTCAGCTTCATTAGAGAAAGCCTGCCACTGGACCTTTAATTCGCTCTCGACCATGGAGGGTGTAACGCGGAGCATGAAGGCAGATTTTTGGTTAAAGTTGGATTTAGCTGAATTTCTCTCCTTTTTCAGTTGAGCTACGGACTGGTCCTCTTCAGCCATTTTCCTTCTCTTTTCACAGGCTATCAATGTTTAAATATTTATTCAAACTCTGCTGTTATTTTCTTTAACAGATTAAAGTCCCTTCAAACTGCTCACTTAGTGTTTTTATTTCGTTTTATTCAACTGTGACGTTTTACAGTCAAAACTGACATTTATTTACTGCCAGAATAAATGGGACTCTTATTTTGAAACTCCGGATCTTCTGTGTATTTTAACTTCCTGGTTACTTCAAGAATAAATGGGACTCTTATTTTGAAACTCCGGATCTTCTGCGTATATTTACTTCCTGGTTGCTGCGACGCACTAGGGCTCCTCCTCCTTTCACAGTTTGGATATATCACTCCGCCGGTTAGCCACTTTAGCAGACACAGTCAGTCCCACGTTAATTACTCTGGCTAGCAAGGCAAGTCTCTATAAACATCCAGCTTGAATTAGTTCGTTGGTCAGTGCTGTTGCTTACCCGACCGCTTTCCTGGTCTTGCTGTCCTCTCTCGCTGTCTCGCGCTGCCGACACTGTCTCATGTCCAGTAGGCTCTGCACAGACACGCCTCAGACAGCACACCTGGCTAGCTAGCTCCGGTTAATTGCAGTCACTTTTCCGAGTTCCCTCGACGCTTGTATTCGTCCCGCGGAGAACTCCTCTCTGAATGTGGCTGTCAATTTACTTCTCCACCACCTCGGGAATCTTTTCAAAGATATTTCTTTGATGCCCGGGCCGTAGGTTTTACAATTGTTCGGTCTACTTGCCGACCGAAAGGCTGGACTGAAGGGACACGGATACCATTCAACTCGTTTTTCTTATTCTTTATGAAAATTGAATAGATTGTAAAACCTGCGAATGCAGACAACAAAACATACATGAATACACAGCTCTGACACATTCAAAGACTAAAACAAAGCATATAAATGTTACACAAAGCACGCATCAAACACACTAACCGTGGCATCCCTCGCGTCCTGGCATCACACAATGAATCCCTACGCACGGTCTCCCACTATTTAAGCACCTAACCTAATCACAGCCCCCAATATCCCTACGCATACCTGATCTATATAATCAAACAATTCCCACGCAGTTATGAGGCATAACTCAAAATAATGTTACAAGTATCTAATAATTAATAATTAATAATAACTAATAATTATTCAAATAACATTTCAAATAAAATGTCACATTTGTCCCATTTTATAGACTAAAATATGCACACTGAACACACCCCATCCTAACTGGACAGTACAATGACACAAGCCTGATTCTCATTCGAGGAATCACAGTTCTATTTATATCTATATCTTGCCCTTATATCACTATTTGCACTTCTGGTTGGATGCTAAACTGCATTTTGTTGTATTGTACTTGTTGTATGACAATAAAGGTGTTTTTTATTGGTTTTTATAAAAACACAACACCATGTATACAATCAATTAATCAATCATCAATCAATCAGACATTTAAGACATTACATTCAACAACGACCAACATTAACCTAACTAAAGTGCTCAGTGTTCAGTGTATTGTCCAGTGTAGTGTAATGTTCAGTGTTCAGTGTTCAGTGTCCAGGTTCCAGTGTCGGTAGGAGGCAGGGGTAAAAAACCTGTTCGCTGTGCATCCGGGAAAAAATTCCCCTGCAGCCCTCTAGTTGTAGAGCGACTACTATCCAGTTTGCCCACCAGTGCAAAGCCGTGGCTCCCCCACCTCCCTCCCCCGAGGGACCCCACACACCCGACTCACCCGACCCGCCCCACCACCGGCGCATCCGGCCCAGCCCACCAGGCTCAGGCTCCTGTAGCCCTTCACGAGGCTAGCCGGACCAGGCGCCCCAGCGGCGGAGTAGATCGAGCACGCAGGCCGACCGGAGGCCCCCGAGGAGAGGCCCAGAGAGCTCGGCGCATGGCAGGCAAGCAGAGGCGAAAAACCTGTACACAACTTATCCAGGAAAAAAGCTCCCTGGCTCTTCTCAGCTTGTTCTGGGCTGGGGGTTGGGGGTTGGCGGGTAGGGGACTGGGCCTGTAGCTGGGGGCCTGGAGTTGGGGGGGGGGGGGGGGCCCGGAACAGGGGGTTTGGGGTCGCTGAGTTGGAACCTGGGGTTGGTGCTGGGGTGACGTGGTGGTTCCAGCCGGTCTCTGCTCCTGGGTCTGGAAGCCTGGGTAGGTGTCAGAGCTGGATATGACATGTGCCTGAAAAGATACAGGAGTGAGAGAAGGGAGGTGTGCATGGTTTGTGTAGTGTGCATTTTGGTGTCAGGCGGGTGATCAGTACTTCCCTGTGACCCAGTGGTGTTGGTCATCCTGGTGCTGGTGGTGCTGGCAGAGACGGCTGGTTCGGCTGTGGGTTGTGTGTGGTGATATTCTGGTGAGGGTAGGAAGTGGGTCAGTGCTGTGTACATGTGTAGGTGGTGGAAGGTGCAGTAAACTTCCCTGTTGGTGTTGTGCGCTGCTCCTCTCCTGGTCCTTGTGATGGTGATACTGCTGACCAGGGCTTGTGCTGGAACGGTGGTGAAGGTGATATTGCAGGAACTGGTGGTGTAGTGAGGTAGGCCCGGGGTGGGGGGGGGGTTGGGCGATGCGGCGCGGCATGGGGGGCGGTTTAGAGGATGACGTCCTTCCATCTCTCCACCCCCCACACCGCTCTTGCTTGATCCGGGTTATTTTTAAAGTCAATAATAGCATGGTCCCTGAGGAAGAGGGTGATTCTCCTCCTCAGGGTTGTCAGGTCGACGCTCTGTTTCTGATAGACCCTGATGTTCCTCGTCTCCCAGAGTACCTGCTTGACGGCGCTGATGATCCTCCACTGTTGTTGTAGTTGGGGGGTTGTGCACCCCCCGGGAGGACCATACAGGATGTTCTCGGCCGTCAAGCGGGGCAGGGTCAGCAGGCTGTTTAGGGAGACAGAGGGAACAAACAGGGCCCAGACCCGCCTGGCCACGGAGCACTCACAGAACAGGTGGTTAATGTGTTCTGTGTCCGTGCATCCGTGGGGGCATTTCTCAGTCTTTGCGATGTGCCGCCTATGCAAGAATTCCCTAGTGGGGAGACAACCATGAGCAGCCATCCAGGCAATGTCTTTTTGTTTATTGTTATGATTAATGTTTTTCCAAACCTGTTTGGAGTCCACGGCTGTGCTGGCCTTGGGGTGAGTAATGGTTTCCTTCGACCTTATGAAGGTCATAATGTCTTTGTATTTCCATGAGGCCAGCCCAGCCGCGGACAATCCTGTCCTGAAGGCAAAGTCCCTCCATATCTTGTAGACTGGAGGGGGGTCCCAGCTGTAGGGCACAGTGTGATTTATTAGTGCGGTCACCCTGAGTGTCCGGAGGATGGGTGTGGCACAGAATATTTCAAAGAACCTGGCTTTCCTATCTTTGTTGTTGATGTTGTTGATGAGGTTGGAGAGTCCCTGTGCCCTAATGATGTTTAGGATGTCTGGGACCCCTTTCCCCCCATTCTCCACTGTTTTGTACAGGGTGGTGAGTTTTAGTTTTTCCATCTGGCTCCCCCAGACAAAGGTAAACATGATCCTTTCGATGGTTTTGGATACTGCTCTGTCTGGGGGAAACACCCTGCCCAGGTAAAGGAGAATGGGAAGAACAATAGCCTTCAGGACCAGGATCTTGCCTGTCATTGTGAGGGGCCGTGCACTCCACTCACAGATCTTCTTTTGGACCTGGCGGATGGTCTCCTTCCAGCTGCCGGAGGCCCTTCCATCTTTCTGGTAGGTGATCCCCAGCAGCTTAATGTTTTCCGTCTTTACAGGGAAGGAGGTTGCCAGGTTCTCCTGCCAGTGCTGCGACAGAAACAGCTCACACTTACCCCTATTGATCAGGGCGCCAGTGGCTGCACAGTAGTCCTCCACCACTTTCGTTGCTGTGGAAATGGAGTGACTGTGCCGACGATGGTGATGTCGTCCATGTACTCCACCACCTTGAGCCTCTCCCCACGGGCCCCTGGTAGAGGGTAGCCCATGATGTTGGGGGAGCTCCTGATCCGGCTCCAGGTAGATGACGTACAGCAGAGGGGCCAAGGGGCATCCCTGCCGTACTCCCGCTTTGATGGGGAAGGGGTCTGTCAACTGGTTGTTGATCCGAACTCTGCTCGTGATGTTGTTGTAGCAGAGTTCGGTCCAGTTGAGCAGGTGCTGGGGGAAGTTCATGCCCTTCAGCACCCTCTGCAGGAAACCATGGCTAACCCTGTCAAAGGCCTTCTCCTGATCCAGGCTGAGAAGGCCTAAAGGGGACCTCCGCTCCTGGGAGTGCAGGATGAGGTCTCTCACCAGGAGCAAGTTGTCGTTGATGGACCTACCGGGGACGCTACAGGTTTGGTCAGGGGCTATAACTGAGGGGAGGAGGGTTTGAAACCGTTGAGTGAGGGCTTTTGTCATTATTTTATAGTCCACTGGGAGGAGATTGATTGGGCGCCAGTTCCGGAGGTCCTTGAGGTCCCCTTTCTTGGGGATCAGTGTGACCGTACTCTGTCGCATTGACTCTCCAAGCCTCTGTCACAGTTTAGAGTGAACACCCCTAAACCTTCCCGGCACAGAATATGTAATTCTCCAACACACACCCTCACACAGAAGACCAAGACGAGCGTATGAAAACAATCATCTTTATTACAAATTTCCTATTACACATTGCTAAAATCCATATAAATTAACTACTTTAAAATGAGGGTTTGGGGGAAGGCGCACATGACCGACAACAGAGTTCAGGTGCGTGGGGTAGGCTCTCCTCCTCAACGCTACCCCACAAAAATCAAACCAAAGAAATAAACAAAGAGTCTCTATTTGCCTGAGGTTGAAACGAGGCCTGTCGTCGTGACGTCGGCGGGGCTCCGCCTCCGAGAATCCCCAAGCTCACTGGTATCCAGAGCGACTCGGCAGTAGAGTGATTTTTCCCAGCGATTTCCCAGTAGAGTCCCCCCCGCCAGCAACCACCGTCGGCTCGGCTAGTCCTGGTCCTCGGCTCGGCTAGTCCCCCGTCAGCAACCACCGTCGGCTCGGCTCCACCGAGTAGTCCGCCGTCGGCAGCCACCACTCGACCAGGCAGTCAATCCGCCACACAGGCACTCCACTAACTGCAATATCGGTTTGTCATATATGAAACAGTATGTGTCCACTCACGACAATACGACCCCCATGTCTCCCTTCCTTCTCTTCTAAAGTCCAGGGTTTTTAAAGGGCGCAGCAGCCAATCCGCTCGTTAGTGCAGTCAATCGCAAAACCCAGGGCAGCTGTGCCCATAAACATTTCCCGCGAACCTCCCCTGATTAGTCCCATTTTCATCTCGTGACACTCACCCCCCCGTTATCCATAGTCGTCCCGACTATTAGGAGCTAAGCGCCTCCCGATATCTAAGTGGAGGCTGTCGATTCAGCCTTCTGGGCCTACCCAGTCCTTCCCCCTCCCCGGCCAGAGGTGCAACCTCACGTCCACCCCCCTCCTCAGCTAGGGGTACAATCTCCTCACCTCTACCATCCTGACCTCCTATGGGAGCAGCAGACAGGGCAGCTGAAAGAGCCATGGGAACACGGACAGGGTACCAGGTGTAGTTACGCCAGTCCGGTTTGGGGACCTGGTTGGGGAGCACACTGTCGGTTGGGTCTTGGCTGGGCAGCACGGCAGCCGGGGTCCGCTGGGCGG
This sequence comes from Nansenia antarctica, assembly GCF_963989245.1. NCBI lineage: Eukaryota > Metazoa > Chordata > Actinopteri > Argentiniformes > Microstomatidae > Nansenia > Nansenia antarctica. The sequence goes on from NC_137676.1 coordinate 46,832,040, forward strand.
CTGGGTAGGGGCAGGGCCTCAGGTGGTTCCGGTGGATGGTCCGAACAGGTCCTCCTCCCTCTGGTCGGATACGGAGGACAGGCAGTCCAGACTGGAGTGGTCCTAAAACAACAAAAGGGTTGGGTTGCCATCGAGGGGCCAGCTTACCCTGATCACGCCGGCGAAAGTTCCTCAGGAGCACTCGCTCCCCAGCCACCAATGGAACGTCCTTGGCTCGTCTGTCATACCGTCGTTTGTCCCGCTCTTGTTGGTGCTGGGTCCTTGCCTCGACCTGGCTGTAGGCCCGGCGAAGTTGGTCATGGTGGTGCCGGACCCATCCATCCAGGTCCATCCGTGGCCTCGGGGCCTCTGCACCTACAATGACATCAACAGGGAGACGGGCATGCCTGCCACACATGACAAAGAACGGGGTGAGCCCAGTGCTACTGTGCTCTGTGTTATTATACGCTTGGAGCAACATGGGTAGGTGATCAGGCCATCGCCTTTGTTGGTCCTCCCCCAGGGACCCCAGGAGAGACAGTAATGTCTGGTTGAAACGTTCGCAGGCCCCATTGCCCTGGGGTCTGTAAGGGGTAGTGCGGATCTTCTTACACCCATATAACTCACAGAACTGGGCCACGATCGCCGACTCAAATGCAGCCCCCCGATCACTCAGAATTTTCTCGGGGCATCCCCAATGCTGCACCACCGCTGTCCAGAGGGCCTTCACTGTGGTCTCAGCTGTCTGATCTTTTGTCGGGACTGCCCACCCATATCTGGAAAAAAGATCAGTCATGACAAGCAAATACGGGTAGGTGTCACCGGGTCGACCCAAAGAGAGATAATCGATGGCCACGATTTCTAGGGGATAACTGGTGGTGATCGGCACCAAAGGTGCCCTTACCTCTGGCCCAGGTTTCCTCTGTACACACTGAGGACACTCCATAATCCAATGTCGCACATCCTCCCCCAATCGGGGCCAATAGAAACCCCGCCTTAGGGCTGCTTCAATCCGACCAGCACTCAAGTGACCTAAAGAGGTGTGGTACTTCTCCCATAGGTTGTGCGTCGCCGAGCTGGGCACCAGGATCTGCCACCTCCAGGTGTCCTCGACCGTGTCCCGCACCCTCCGGCCAATGACTCCATCCCGCAGGGCTAATCTGTCCCATTCCCTCCACCACCGCCTCTCCTGTTGGGGAACACCGTCCCGGGCCCTGCCGACAGGCAGCTTGCCCTGACTGAGCCTCTCGGACAAGACTTGGAGGTGTGGGTCCCCCTGTTGGATCTGTCTCCAGTCAGGCCCCCCCTCAACAACCCGTTCCGGCCGTGGTCCTATCTCACACCCAGCTTCCTGGCTCAGACACACCTGCCCCTCAGTCCTAGGGAGTCGGGAGAGAAGGTCAGCATTTTGATTAGAGCGGCCAGGGCGGTACTTTACTTCAAACTGGTAGCAGGCCAATTGGGCCACCCATCGCTGTTCGACTGCCCCTAGCCTTGCAGTGTCTAGGTGTACCAGTGGGTTATTATCTGTATAGACTGTAACATCAGCTCCCCATAGATAGTCCCGAAACTTGTCAGTCATTGCCCACTTCAGTGCTAATAGTTCTAGCTTGAAAGAGCTATAGTTCTGGTCATTTCTCTCTGGGGAAGACAAGCTGCGGCTAGCATAGGCGATGACCCTCTCTTGGCCACCCTGGACTTGGGATAGTACCGCCCCCAAGCCATCAAAGCTAGCGTCGGTATACAGGATGAATGGCTTGGTGAAGTCCGCATATGCTAGGATCGGGGCACTCAGGAGGGCGGCCTTCAGCTGCTCGAACGCTCTCTGGCACTCTGGTGTCCATACCACGGGACGCCCCTTCTTTCCCAGAGTCGCAGTGCCAGTCAGTAAGCCATGGAGTGGGCAGGCGATCTTAGAGAAGGAAGAGATAAAACGTCTGTAATAACCCGCAAAACCAAGGAAGGAGCGTACCTGGGTGGTTGTCTCTGGCCGAGGCCAGTCGCGAACGGCAGCTATCTTTTCAGGGTCAGTGGCAACTCCAGCTTCACTCACCACGTGTCCCAGGTAGGCCACCTCCTTCTGGAGGAATTTGCATTTCGAGGGCTGTAATTTTAATCCATACTTGGCGAGCCGCTGGAACACCTGCTCCAGATGCTGTAAGTGACAGTCAAAGTCAGGGGAATAGATAATAACATCATCTAGATAGATTAAGAGGAAGTCATGTACCTTGTCTCCTAGGCACTTCTGCATAAGTCTCTGAAAGGTGGCCGGGGCATTACAAAGCCCGAACGGCATTCGGGAGAACTCGAAGAGGCCAAGGGGTGTCGTGAACGCCGTCTTTTCCCTGTCCTGGGGGTCAACCTTCACTTGCCAATACCCGGAGGCGAGGTCGAGAGTAGAATACCATGCTGCCTGCTTTAGGCTCGTCAGGGACTCCTCGATACGGGGGAGCGGGAAGGCATCCTTGTGGGTAACTGTATTTAGCCGGCGGTAGTCGACACAGAACCTCCAGGTCCCATCCTTTTTCTTCACCAGGACAATAGGGGCAGCCCAGGGGCTCGAACTCTCTGAGACGACTCCTGAGCTCAACATCCCAGCCAGCAGTTGTCGGAGCTCCGGGTACAGGGTTGGAGGGACAGGCCGGTATCGTTCACGACTTGGTGGGGCAGTCCCGGTAGGGATATGGTGCAGGACAGCATCCGTGCTGCCGTAGTCCTCATCATTGGTTGCGAACACACTGGTCCACTGGGATAAAAGCCCCTCTAGTTTCTGTTGTTGTCCTGGAGTCAGGCCCTCTACGGACGGAAGTTTTACTGGGGGGTGCCCTCCTGGTTTCAGCTGGACAGTCTGGACATCGACCTCGACCTCCCCGGGCCTCTGTTTACGCAACACCAGGTCTCTCTCCCCACAGACCTGGGAGGGGTCGAGGGGGGTCACTGTGGCCAGTGGGCAGCGTCCAGGCAGTTCCAGGGCGTAGGGTTGCAGGTTCAACAGCCGCAATGGGAGCCGCCCTCCCTGTACTCTCACTACAGACCGAGCAATCTGCCACTCTGCCCCCTTGCCACAGTCCTCTACTAAGGCAAGATAATCTTTTGAAGGGCAGCACCCCACCACCCTGGCCCATAAGAGCTTCTCACAGCTGGCGGGAACCCGGTTCTCGTCCCTCTTCATCAGGCGGGCGGTGCCGGTCGTCACTTCGGGCTCGTGGGTCTGGACGACCCGCCTGCAGACCGCAAAGGCCTTCTGCCACTCCCTCCTAGCCTCTCCACTTAAGGTGGAGTTGAACCCTGTGACCCCTTGAGACGCCCCCTGAAACAACTCCTTCCAACAGTGGGCTATCACATTCATACCCAGGATACCTTGGTCTGCACCCAGACATTCGTCTTTAACAATGACTATACCCTTCTCCGGAACCCGTAACCCTCCCACGGTGAAATCTACTACGGCATAGCCTATGTAGGGGATGTTCAAACCATTCGCCGCCTTCAGGGTGAGCCAGTTTAGGTTGGAGGACTCCTGCATTGGTACAGGGCCAAGCCATTTCTGAAAAAAACTGTGACTAAACATGGTTACTTGTGATCCAGTGTCCAACATGCATGGTATTTTTACTCCGCTCACCTCCACTTCCACCCGGGGACATGTCCCCACCACTGCAGACTTCTTAGGGCTCTCTCCTTGGCTGCCCGCATCCCCGACTGCTCGCCCTACAGTAGCCGGGGTTCCTGGTTTAAAGGTACATCTCTCTGGGTGGAACAATAACGTTGGATGTGGCCTGGCTGTCCACACTGTAGGCAGATTGGCCTGCCCTGTCGGTCCCATTGGAACGGCCTCCTATTATTGGGAGCAGGGTGATACTGTCCTCTAATTACCTCTCCTCTTGGCCCAGGTCTCGGTGGGGGAAGGGCCTCGGAGCTGATGGTGGTTTGTCTGACTTCTCTCACTAAGGTCTCCGTCAGTGCGGTCAACTGTTCCTTCATCTCTTGCCTTAGCTCAGCCCGCATGGTCTCCTTCCATCTCTCCAAATCGACAACCGTTGGAGCAGCAGCTGTAGGGGGAACAACAACACGACAGGTCTGACAGTCCCGGGACCTCCCCCCTTTGTCCAATGCCTCAGCCTCCGCACTCACTTCCCGAAAAGTTGCCCCCGGCTGACGCCGTACCAACGTCATGAGCTCTCTCTTTACCTCACCCTCTTTTAGGTTCCTAATGAACTGGTCCTGTAGGGTGGATTCATTCTTAGCCGATCCATCTGGCTCTGCCCTTCGCCACCGGGAGAACAGCTCCCGAGATCGGAGGAGGTACTCCGGCACGGACTCGTCTCCCCTCTGGACACAGTTGAAAAAGCGGGACCGGGCCTCAGCTGCCGGGGTAAGGGCCCCAAACCGTTCCTGTAATACCGTCCACAAAGCAGCAGGGGACGCCCTCTGGCCATCACTACCCAACAGGGCTTCCCTCTTAGCGCGGCCATCCAGTGCACTCATGATAAAGTCCACCTGCTGTCTTTCTGTTAATCCTTGGGCCCTCAGTATTGCCTCCATCTGTGCCTGCCATTCCCCAAACCTAACTTCTCCCTCACCAGTAAACTTGGGGACCCAGGGTGAACACATAAACCATGGCATAGTTACTGGGGTGGACTGGGGTAAGCTCATCCCTACTGAACTAGAGCTCCCTGCTGGCTGTTCTGTTCTATTCTCTTCATCCATGATCACTTGTGTAGGAATGTGTGTTAGGAGAATTGTAAGGCGATCAACTTCTCCAGAATCGATTTAATTGAGTCGTCACTTACAAGCGAGTTCGTTTAATCTCAACGAGACGTCCTTGATATCACTTCTTAAGATGATATGATCCAATCAAATATTAGGCACCACTACTGAACTGTTCATTAAGATAATATTTATTCAAGCACATCAGCAAGCAATAATAGTTCATTTCCATGGAAAAGTGGTCTCATCTAGTTTCACCTCTGCAGGCCCGTCTCAGCTAGCCGTCAACAAGTTAACTGCAGGAGCTCCACCAAACCAGAGTCCCTCTCGCCTTCCTACATAGTCCTTTATACATTTGATTTAACATTTGGGGCTGGGTGGTGCCTCCCCCCCCCCTATCTAGTAGTTTTCCAATTGTCCGTACAAAATCCGTTGCAGCTGCTCGTTAGCATGGCCTTCAACTTCTCTCTGTGTGGGTGCGCGAGAGTGTACTGTGTGTTATCAGCCGTGTGTCCTGCTGGCCTCCCGTTCCCATGGTGATATCGTACTTTGTATGAGCAGAGCATTGTGTCAGTGTCCTTATCAGAATGTCTTGTGAAAACACAACTTATTGAAGTTACACAGTAATATTAGGATTCAATTTACAAGTTAGAAGAATAGACTTATCATTAATCATTAGTTATGAAAGTACAGAAAAATAGAATATTATAACAGCAGGTGTAAAATGGTTGTTAGCACATAGGTAAAAATAAGTAATTTACAGGCAGTTTGAATCATAAAACGTTCTTTTAGTCAGGAGCTTGTATTTCTTCTTGTCGCTCAAAAACAGAACCTCTCTTTTGGCTTTGCGTGACCTTCCTATTGTTCTCAACTGACCGCATTCACATATTATTTAAATGAGCACATAGTACATGATTTATGACTTCTAGTTATTTTAATACAAATTCCCAACAAATCCCCCCTTTGGTCATTAAACAAAATTATGACCATTACAGAGAATTTGTAGCCAGAAATGGTGAGATGGGTCGAAGACCGCAAATGCCTTTATTTACACCATTCCTTCACAAACCTCCATAATTACAACATATCTTCAACTCCTGTATCATGATCCATGATCTCCTCACCCTTCAACAGTGCTGTATCATGATCCATGATCTCCTCACCCTCCAACAGTGACTGCTGCTGCTCAGCAATAAGCATTTGTAATTGCATCTGTGTTCCAGCATCAACCTTGGTTAGGGCCGTAGTAATCAGTCTCTGTGCCAGGCCTCTAATGCAAGGGACAGCCAAACAGGATCAAACAGGATCAACAATGTGGCAGAGATGAGGAGGGCAGTGAGCATAGACATAGCCAGATTTTTTCATTTAACAAATACAGAGTCGAACCAGTCACCAATAACAGTGCTAACTCAAGCGTTTGCACACACCTCTTTTAAACATCCTCATCACCATCTACCAAATGTGCCTCAGCACCAATAACATTCATTAGACCTGCACGGGCCACTATTCTTCCGTCATGCGCTCTCCACAACCCGTAGCCCTTTTCAGAGGACCAGCTTTGCGTCACCCCCCTTGTTACCCACACTGACCTTTCTTGGGGGGAGGCGGCCCCCTGTATGTCATCTATAGTCTGTACAGAGCATTTAGGTTTGTCTAGCTGGATTGAGACCAGCTGATGTTCTCTGGGGACATATCAATGGACTGCGCTTACATACCGCCTTTATCCAAAGCGCTTCAATGGCTTCTCATTCACCAACACACACATTCACACACCAATGGTGGCAAGCTGCCATACAAGGCGCCGGCCCTGGGAGCAATTCGGGTTTCAGTGTCTTGCCCAAGGACACTCTGACATGTGGCCTGCCGGGGCTCGAACCGCCGATCTGTCAACCTTGCGATCATTAGATGGCGGCTCTACCTCCTGCATCACAGCCACCCCCTCCTGATTTAGCGGCTGCATCTGCAGCATAATTTCCTTTTTCTTCGTCTGTGTCGGCTTTCGAGCGTCCCTTCAGCGGTGCCTCTAATCTAAAAGCAGATATCTATGGGGTGAGCCCCCACCTTTCCAAACATGTCTGCTACAGGTTTACTGAAATTGCCTGGCAGTCACGCATTCTAAGGAAGCAAAACAAATTGCAAGGCATTTAGACAAGAAACTGTAAAGTGATGATTAGGCCCAATGGATCTCCTGAAACCTCCAAAGGGATTATGGTGAGAGAACAAATAATGACTGTGAAATACCTGAACAGACAATTGACTCAAATCTGAGTGGAAATACTTGAACAGACAATGACTGTCAAAATGGGAATGGACAAGGATTATTCATTTCCACTAAACGATATAAATGATGATGAGTTTGGAGAAATGGGATCACTGGACTGTGTGAATTATAATCCAGCTGCACCTAAAAACTATGAAGAGTTGAACTTTGAAAACTTTTGACTTTACAGAGGACAACATGTATGACATTGAGAACAACATCGACCACCTCTACAACAATAATAACATCGAACCACTTCTACAACAATAATAACCGTCTGCAACTTTGAGTATTACACAGAGGAACAATTCAAAAGTGATATAATATTGGATGGTATTTTATCAACAATACACTTCAACAGTAGAAGTCTTTATAGAAACTTTAAGAAAACTAAGGACTATTTGAGACAGTTCACCAAGTTCAGCATCATTGCTGTATCGGAGACATGGCTCAGTAAAGAAAAAGAAGCCGATGTGGAACATGAGGACTATGAACTATTTACCTCCAACAGAACAAACAAGAAAGGAGTAGGAGTTGCCTTGTATGTAAATAATGACTGTGACTGTAAAATAGTAAAAAAAAAAAAATGTCAATAACAATAGAAAACATTATGGATTGTGTCACTGTAGAAATAAAATAAGGAGAAACCATAATAATACACTTTGTATATAGAACTCCAGGATCCTGTCTTGACACATTCAAAGATATGATGGTTGATATGTATGATAAACTAAATGACAGAAAGACGGTCTTTGTATGTGGGGACTTAAATATAGATTTGTTGAACCCAAATGAACACAAAAAAAATGTTACAGACTTCATGGACACAATGTACAGTCTATTTCCTACAATCTTAAAACCGACTAGAATAACAAGTAACAGTGCTACTTTAATAGATAACATTTTTACCAATGAAATTGGGAGTAAAATAGTAAGTAGAATGCTATTAAATAAACAGAGCTGCCTATCAAGACCCAACTAACAAATTATTCATAAACCCCTATGATCTCAAATTTAAAGAATTGGTGGACTTCAAAATGGCACAAGTAATGTACAAAATAAAAAATAAGATGCTTCCAGACTGTATCCAGAGACTGTTCCAAGTTAGACAGACTAATTACGAACTCAGAGGAATATGTATGTTTATGAAAACAAAGATTAAAACAAATGCAAAACAAAGATGTATAACAGTTAAAGGAGCCTACCCATGGAACGCCGCCGAAAAGGAAATGAAAATGTGCAGCACACCAAAAGGACTCAAAAAATCACAAAAAATAAGATGATTAACAAGTATAAAAACAGAGGCATAAATACAGCCCTTGTTTGGTATCCTTGAACCCCCCCCCGCCAACATGCGCAAGTAAAGTCCTGTTCACAAATGTATCCCTGTCTTGACTATGCACTCATGAACATATTGCAGAAGTGCGTAGTATTAAGGCGTCCCACGTCGCCCCCCTTTCCCGTCCTGTGAAGGCAGTCGTAGGCTTTTTCTAAGTGTAAAGGGTGATGTCCCTCATATATCATGGGGCCTTTAGTTCTATTCATACCGGGGCAGCATGTTCTCCCCCTCGTCCCATCTCTACTGGAGAATTTGAACAATCATCAGGCTTGTAGGGGGAGGGAAACAGTGTACTCTCTCTAGGTGGTTTCAAGCAGACTAAACATGTCACATTAGAAATGGTGGATATTGTGTAGTTAACACAGTTAATTTAATAATTAATTAATTAATTGTATAAATAATTGTGGCTATAACCCAGTTGTACCAAACATTTTAATTTGATTTGATTTGCTTCTCCATTTATCTCGAACATTTCAACCACAAAAACACACAAATCTTCAACAACAAAAAACAACAAAAACAAACCCCAAAAAATAAATACAAATACAAATAAATTAAGATATAAATTGAAATAAAATATATCTTCCTCGACATGGAAGCAACAGTCGGCAATGGCCCTGTTCGAGAAAAGACAGAAAGAAACAAAACCCACCTGGTCCTGCCCCTTCCCCACAATATCATACCATTACGCAATAGATTATCTATCAATATCTATAATAATATGGCTATCCACTATAGCTAACCAGGAACCAAATATCCACAAAAATACCAGTTCACGTCATTCTCAAGCTCCTCCAACCTATATCCCTCCAAACCACTCAATAGTATTACTTGTTTTCATTGTTACATCAAGGCCATTCAAAATGGACACCCCACAAACTGAGATGCACCTGCCCCTGAGCGCTGCACGGACAACAGGCTGTTCTACATTCAATTTCCCTCCTAGACTACAACCCCCATCTCTGCTCATGAACAAAACATTTTTTGTAAGTTGCCAGGGACCTTATTTTGTGTTACTTTAAACATGAATCGTGCAGCCTTGAATTTACACTTCTCCAAACTTCAGTTTGACTTTCTTTTATTTTTTATATAATTGGTATGATCTCTATGAAGTACAATCCTTATAGCTCTTTTATTGCAATGTGCATATCTTTTGTAGGTTGGTTTAATATGCATTTCCCCAAACTTCAACACAATATGACAGATAGGGTACAATGAGTGTGCAATATAGAGTGTATAGTGATTTCTGATTTAAGATGTATTTAATTTTACCCAGAACTCCCAGAGCACAGATATTTTCACTTTGTTTCCAGCAGAGTTTGTGGTCTATTTAAGACACCCAAAAACTTGATTTCATATATTCTATTGATTTAGACATTTTCAATTTCCAGATGGAGTTCTGTATTTATATTGCAATTTCCAAATAGCATGAATTTGGTTTTATTCAGATTTAATGATAGCTTGTTTGTCTCAACCCAGCATTTTAATTTGTACAATTCCTTCTTTGCCACTTTTAAAAGCTGCTGCAGATCTTCCCCATAACATAACATATTTCTGTCATCTGCCAAGACAACCAATTCGACCCCTGTGGGCACCACAGGTAATATTTAAGCACCTTGATTTGTTCTGGCCTATTTGAACAAATTGCTGTCTATTACTAATATAGCTTTTAAGCCATTCAAGTGCGACCCCTCTGACACCATACCTGTCCTTTTTTTTTTTTTTTAAAGTAGAATCTCATGATCTATTGTGTCGAATGCTTTTTTAAGGTCAATGAAATTATGCCCAATGCATATTTCTTTCTCTCTGTACAAGTTGTTATTTGCTTCTACTAGCTCCATTAATGCCATGGCAGTAGATCTAGCTGTTCTAAAACCATACTGACTATCCATTAGTAGTTGATGTTTTTCAATGAAATTGGCCAGTCTTTCATCATATAGTTTCTCTAACCCTAACCCTAACTCTAACTGTTATAATAAGGATACCGGTCTGTAATTGGTGAAGAGGTGTTTATCTGTTGAAGTTTTGTTCATACATTTGTTTACCATATCAGTATATCAGTAAAATATTTTTATTTTTTCCTATAGTTCCCATCGATATTGAGTCAGTGATTCTCTCTCCACAGTCCTCCTCAGCAAATCTCTTTCCAGTGCCGTTTATTTCTTTAACTAGTTTTGGCCCCATATCAACAACATATATATACTTATATATACTGTATATATATATGTTTTTTTTTTTTTCTTAAATCCATCCACCACCTAATTTATAAGGCTAATTTTCCCGTCATTGTCTGTAAAATGTTCTACTTTGTTTATTTAACATTATTTTTTCACTTTGTTCCTTCAGACCTCCCCTCTTCCCAGGGCGCAATCTCAGGCTGGAACCCTTTCCGATGGAGGTTTACTGCCCTCCAACCCCTTCATGGGTCAGAGTCAGTCCACCTCCACCCCTTCCGCTTCCCAGACGTCTCCTTTTCAGAGCTCTGATCACGGAAAGCACTGCTCGCTTACTAACGCATTCGGTTTCAGCTTATAGTGGCCTGACTGTACATTGAGCTGAGCGCAGCCACCATTTCCCTATGGCTTAAGGCTTTTGCGACCCAACCGGCCGGTGACCCAGTCGATAGCGATCCCCAGTCAGTGTCTAAACACCAACCCTGTAGCGGTGATTGGCCGCCCAGTTGGGAACCGACGGTCTGATCCCTAGCCCACTTCGCTATGGGTCTGGAAACTTTGACCGTTTACACCAGCCTTGCCTGTTCACGGGTGTGACTTCCCTTCACATCCCGCTAGGTGTGGGCTGTCGCCCACGTACCACGCACTGCCCACACACCTAGATGCGACAGCTGCGCCGACTAGACGGTACCACGGTAGTATGTTCATTCATACTTCATCAGACACGGGGGCCTTCAGTCCTCTCCCCAGCACTATATAGAGTCTTTAACGTGCCCTCGGAACTTTGCAATTCCACCGCCGCCTGTTGAGAACTAGGTTCGGGGTGCCCAATCCCCTCCCTAATTCTCATCTAATAATCTGGTATAATAATCTTTCTTACATATTCTCATAATACTAATTCGTTTGTTTTTTGTATTTCTTATATTTAACCCCTGCCACGTTGTTTTAGTGCATGGGCCGTTTTTTTTTTTCATATAGAACTTTAAATGTTTCTAGGAATAACCCATACGCTTTGTCCACATCTGATTCTTCATATATACTCTTCTAATTCCATTTTAATAACTCATTTCTAAAAGCAGATATGGATTCCTCAATTCTTATTCTCTTGTATGTTATTTCCTCCCTCTTCTTTCTATAATTACATTCATAAAATGAAAAGACAGGCAGGTGATCGCTAATATCATGGATTAATACACTTGTTGTGTTACTTTCCACATTATTTGAGGCTAAGTGCATGCTGACAGAGTCGCCAGGAATTTGAAAATGTTATACATGTGGTGGGTCTGCTTTGGTACAGTGTGACAGGAGAGGCCATTCTGTACCCGGTTTACCTTCGACTGTGACAGCGTGTGAGGTGGTCAATATACCTCCCACGGTCTTGTCCACCACGTCGCCTGGGTCTAAAATAGGAGTCTGTTTTGCGCCGTTGTCTGCTCTCTCCGCAGCATTCAGTTCCTGTGAAGAGAAAACTCGATTGAGATTAGTTAGAGTTTTGACATATTCATTTTCATGGAGAGGAGGTCGAAGCCACCTCCCTCTGTCTCTGTATCATGTCGGCAAGCTTTCTTTTAATAGATTAGGGAAACTAAACCGTGTTTATGAATTCCTTTAAGAGGCACTTTATTACAGATGCGGCATCCTCCCGTTTACACGGATATGCTTCAGGCCACCTTGAAAATCTATCAATCACTCCCATGTCCGTGAAGTCAATAATCACTTGGAATGGACAGGGAGGCATCGGATATGTGTACATTTAAGTACTGTTTTAACGGGTTGTGTTTGTTACACACATCACAGTCTGAGATGAAATTCTTAACCATCTCCAAACCATAAGGGGTCCACCAATCTTATTATTGCCCCCAAAATACTACTATTACATACGGCGATCACCGTGCGTCAATAGAGACACTCCTTCTAGCGGAGCCACTTCTCCTTCTCTTGTCCGCGCTCAAATGGTGTGACACACTCGCTCCACAACACTTTTTTTCTTTTTCTTTTTCTCCTCAATCGAGGCATAACATTATTTTACAACGTTTGCAAGTGATATTTGAGCGATATCAAGCCAGGGAGCACTCAGCACCAGGGGAGCACCCCATCAACGCCGCCAAAGGAAAAAACCCGGCCCACCTCCGACAACTCCCGCGAGACCCAGAATATGCCTGGATATTTTTAGGAACTCTCGCGAGACCCGTCAGACCAAACCCGGACTCCCCCCCAGCAACGCCGATGAAACACCCCCCAGTTGCTCCAGGGCGCCTCACTCAACTATCCCTTTTAACAGTAATAATTACAATAATAATAACAATTCCAACTATGATTTACATACAATATTACGTAACACCTTTGCATGAGTTTAGAATTATAAGGTTCTATCTCCGTTTAGGGTAGTTCAGAGACACTGAGCGTCAGAGTTTTTACATTCCACTATGTTCCGTGAGATGGAACCCTTGTATTTTATGAATTACCCACTCAAAATGTCAACATTTTAAAAATAACACCACACATTAATAAACCACTTAATGGATCAGATTATGCAAAAAACTCAATTTTGACTAAAACGATGATAGAACCTTATAATCCTAACGTCACAATTGTTTTAGCGCCCGCTGTGAGAGGAGGCACGCTAATACTAGGACCTCTACCGGACTGCAGTCCTGCCGTAGACGCTACCCTACTCGCAATGACCTCACTTCTCACTTGGTTTGCAAGGTATTTCAACCTTCGGGACACCGTCCTTTCTTTAGACCTCGTCGGGTCTATCCTGGGGGCTGGTTACCTCTTAATATCCAGGACTGTCGTGTCTTTCCTTACCTTAGACCTCGGCGGGTCTATCCTGGGGACTGGTTACCCCTTTTTATTTCCAGGACTTAGCTACTGTCCCTTCTTTAGACCTCGGCGGGTCTATTACACGTTAATACAAGATGTGCTTAAATATCAGACAGTGGTGTTCAATAATGTATAGAATGTCAATTTAATTAATGATTATCCTTACTTTGTGACGGATCTTCAAAGACACAGATCAGAATGGGTTTGACGATTCAGGCCCAGCACTTCCAGCTAGAATACTATTGTCTACCTAAGCAGATTTCATTAAATGGCTCTGCTCACCTCTTTTGTGTTGGTACCGTGGAAGTGCTTAGTCCGAACCCAGCCTCGCCCACTCCTCCTTGCATCCCGTTGAAGATCACGTCGGGGTCACCAATTTTGTAAGGCGATCAACTTCTCCAGAATCGATTTAATTGAGTCGTCACTTACAAGCGAGTTCGTTTAATCTCAACGAGACGTCCTTGATATCACTTCTTAAGATGATATGATCCAATCAAATATTAGGCACCACTACTGAACTGTTCATTAAGATAATATTTATTCAAGCACATCAGCAAGCAATAATAGTTCATTTCCATGGAAAAGTGGTCTCATCTAGTTTCACCTCTGCAGGCCCGTCTCAGCTAGCCGTCAACAAGTTAACTGCAGGAGCTCCACCAAACCAGAGTCCCTCTCGCCTTCCTACATAGTCCTTTATACATTTGATTTAACATTTGGGGCTGGGTGGTGCCCCCCCCCCCCCTATCTAGTAGTTTTCCAATTGTCCGTACAAAATCCGTTGCAGCTGCTCGTTAGCATGGCCTTCAACTTCTCTCTGTGTGGGTGCGCGAGAGTGTACTGTGTGTTATCAGCCGTGTGTCCTGCTGGCCTCCCGTTCCCATGGTGATATCGTACTTTGTATGAGCAGAGCATTGTGTCAGTGTCCTTATCAGAATGTCTTGTGAAAACACAACTTATTGAAGTTACACAGTAATATTAGGATTCAATTTACAAGTTAGAAGAATAGACTTATCATTAATCATTAGTTATGAAAGTACAGAAAAATAGAATATTATAACAGCAGGTGTAAAATGGTTGTTAGCACATAGGTAAAAATAAGTAATTTACAGGCAGTTTGAATCATAAAACGTTCTTTTAGTCAGGAGCTTGTATTTCTTCTTGTCGCTCAAAAACAGAACCTCTCTTTTGGCTTTGCGTGACCTTCCTATTGTTCTCAACTGACCGCATTCACATATTATTTAAATGAGCACATAGTACATGATTTATGACTTCTAGTTATTTTAATACAAATTCCCAACAGAATCCTGCCGACAAACGCCAAAAGAGATGTCACAGTTTAGAGTGAACACCCCTAAACCTTCCCGGCACAGAATATGTAATTCTCCAACACACACCCTCACACAGAAGACCAAGACGAGCGTATGAAAACAATCATCTTTATTACAAATTTCCTATTACACATACAAAACACATGCTAAAATCCATATAAATTAACTACTTTAAAATGAGGGTTTGGGGGAAGGCGCACATGACCGACAACAGAGTTCAGGTGCGTGGGGTAGGCTCTCCTCCTCAACGCTACCCCACAAAAATCAAACCAAAGAAATAAACAAAGAGTCTCTATTTGCCTGAGGTTGAAACGAGGCCTGTCGTCGTGACGTCGGCGGGGCTCCGCCTCCGAGAATCCCCAAGCTCACTGGTATCCAGAGCGACTCGGCAGTAGAGTGATTTTTCCCAGCAATTTCCCAGTAGAGTCCCCCCCGCCAGCAACCACCGTCGGCTCGGCTAGTCCTGGTCCTCGGCTCGGCTAGTCCCCCGTCAGCAACCACCGTCGGCTCGGCTCCACCGAGTAGTCCGCCGTCGGCAGCCACCACTCGACCAGGCAGTCAATCCGCCACACAGGCACTCCACTAACTGCAATATCGGTTTGTCATATATGAAACAGTATGTGTCCACTCACGACAATACGACCCCCATGTCTCCCTTCCTTCTCTTCTAAAGTCCAGGGTTTTTAAAGGGCGCAGCAGCCAATCCGCTCGTTAGTGCAGTCAATCGCAAAACCCAGGGCAGCTGTGCCCATAAACATTTCCCGCGAACCTCCCCTGATTAGTCCCATTTTCATCTCGTGACACCTCCCTTCCCTGTAGACGGCTTTGAAGACCTCCGCCAAGTCCTCCTTCAGGAGATCCCAGAGAGTCTTATAAAACTCTGCTGGGATCCCGTCCGGTCCAGGAGCCTTGTGTGTATTCAATAATAATAATATGTCCATACGGTGACTATCTGTGTATATTTTACTGATCTTCTTGTGTTGTTCGTGTCGTTCAATGAGAAACAGGATCTTTTTATAACTTTTATTAACGTGCTCCGTTTACATCAACTGCATCTATCTAGTACCTATTCTGTCGCTACCCCCACGTCATCTCCGGTCCTGTCCTATAACAAGGACCTCTACTGACACCTAGTGGTAGGAGTATCCAATCGTCACATCCTCCTTTCTTTGAGGTAAGAAAAATAACAAACAGCTAACAGTTCAAGTTACACAAATTACAGGTATCAGCTACAATCTTAACTGCAGCTATGTCCTTAAAGCATTTTACTGAAACACACAACCAAACATGTTTACTATGAACTAACCCTTAAACATTATTTTATATGTATTACATATCAACTCAAAACATTAAACACATTCTTACACATTCATGCTTATTGTCTTTCCTTTCCTTTTTTTTTTTTACAAGTTCAGTCTATCAGGCTTTGTGGTGTGTCTTGTGGATCTTCTTATCACAGGTTCACTTGACATGTGTGTGTTAGTGTGTGGTTCAGTATATCTGTCTGTGTTACAGTCACTTGGAAGTGGACGGATGGGCTCAGACTCACTGCAGGCTTCACTGAGCTCTGGAACAGCTTCTGGAGTTTTTAGGAGACTGCGGCGATTGCGTCTGAAGATTTGTCCTTCTTCTGTTCTCACCGTGAATGACCGTGGAGCGACTTCGTCAAGAACAGTGGCTTTTGTCTTCCATCCATCAGGACCTTGAATCCTGACTGTGTCGTCGCTTGAGAGTGGTGGAAGCTGCTTGGCTGTTCTGTCATAGAATGACTTCTGCTTCATCTTCTGTAGCTGTAGCTTTTGTTTCAGCTTTGGACGTCTTCTTTGCTGTGAGTAACTCGGCAGTGTGGTACGAAGCTTTCTCTTCATGAGCAACTCAGCAGGTGACAGTCCACACTCAAGAGGTGATGCTCTGTAGCTGAGTAGAGCAAGGTATGGATCTGAGTCACTGTCAGCAGCTTTCTTCAGGAGTTGCTTGAGAATGTGGACTCCTTTCTCAGCCTTTCCATTAGACTGTGCATAGAGAGGACTGGAGGTCACATGATTGAAGTCGTACTGTTCTGCAAACTCTCTCCACTCTCCGCTACTGAAGCATGGTCCGTTATCAGACACAACGGTATGTGGTATGCCATGTCTGGCAAAGATCGATTTTGTGTGTGTTATGACACAGGCTGATGACATGTTTGCTAGCAGTGCCATTTCAGGGAAGTTGGAATAATAGTCAATGACTACTACATAGTCTCTTCCTTTGAGATGAAACAAGTCCATTCCTACCTTGTGCCACGGTGCTGCTGGCACATCAGCTACTATCATGGGCTCTTTGGTTTGCTTGTTCCTATGCTCCTGACATGTTTGACACCTGCTTATCAGTCTCTCTATGTCTTTGTTGATTCCAGGCCAGTAGACAGTATCTCTCGCCCTTCTTTTACATTTTGCGACACCGAGATGACCTTCATGGATCCTCCGTAGCATGTCCTGCCTCAGAGCTCTTGGGATGATGATTCTGTCGTGTTTTAGCAACAGCAGCCCATAGACTACACTCAGCTCACCTCTGACATGGAAGAACTGTGGACAGGAACCTGGAGGCCATCCATTTTGCATGTTGTTGATGACTTGTTGCAGCTCTGTGTCTTTCGCTGTTTCCTCAGCTATCTGTCTGGACTTGGAGTCTGATACAGGAAGCACAGCAGACACCATGTTCACATGCCTCTGAACATCCTCTTCAGTTGTACTGACACTGTTCCCTGTTGGTGCTCGCGAGAGTGCGTCAGCGAGTACGAGATGCTTTCCTGGTGTGTAGATCAGTCCAAAGTCGTATCTTTGCAATCTCATCATCATTCGCTGTATTCTTGGTGACATCTCATTCAGATTCTTTTTGATTATAGCGACTAATGGACGATGGTCTGTCTCTACAGTGAAGCAGGGGAGGCCATATACGTAGCTGTGGAACCTCTCTAGCCCAAACACTAGCCCTAAACACTCCTTTTCTATTTGAGCGTAACGACACTCAGTTTCTGTCATAGACCTAGATGCATAGGCTACTGGTTTCCAGTGTTCACCCTCAGCCTGAAGGAGTACTGCACCAATCCCATCTTTTGATGCATCTGTGGACACTTTGATCCTCTTTGTGTGGTCGAAGAATGTTAGCACAGGTGCAGTGGTTAGTGCTCTCTGGAGCACTTGCCATTCATGCTCATGTTTGGAGGTCCACTTGAACTCACTCTCATTGTGCAGGAGCCCACGGATGCAGGATGTTTTCGCTGATAGGTTGGGGATAAATTTACCTATGAAGTTGACCATCCCCATGATGCGTAGCACCCCTGTTTTGTCTGTGGGCCTCGGCATGTCGAGTATGGCGTTGATTTTCTCCTGGTCGGGTTGGACACCTTGTGCTGAGAGCTCGTCTCCAAGGAAGACTATTTCCTGAGCTCCAAACTGGCATTTGCTCCTGTTGAGCTTCAGTCCATTCTTCCGTATGCTCTCCAGCACCTTTGTCAGCCTCTCATTGTGTTCTTGGATTGTGGAGCCCCAGACAATGATGTCGTCCACATAGGCTCGAACTCCATCCAGCCCCTCGATGATGTGTTCCACTGCTCTATGAAATATTTCAGACGCAGAGATTATTCCAAATGGAAGTCTGAGGAAGCAGTATCGACCAAAAGGAGTGTTGAAGGTGCAATATTTGGTGCTGCTCTCTTCTAATTTGAGTTGCCAGAACCCTTGTGATGCATCAAGTTTTGTGAAGTATCTTGCACCTGCCATTTCACAGGTGATTTCCTCACGCTTGGGTATCTGGTAGTGTTCACGCCTGATGTTCTCGTTTAGATCTTTTGGGTCCATGCATATTCTTAGGTCACCGTTTTTCTTTTTCACACACACCATTGAATTGACCCAGTCTGTTGGTTCTTCAATCTTCCTTATTACACCCAGTGTTGTCATCCTGTTTAGTTCCTCCTTTAGACGGTCTCTCAATGGTGCTGGGACCCTTCGTGCAGCATGCACAACTGGCTGTGCATTTTCTTTGAGCTGGATTTTATAGGTGAATGGCAGTTCACCAAAGCCCTTGAACACATCTGAATAGCTCTGCACTATGGATTCAACAGAGTCACTAGATGTGCTCACAGTTGTGTTGATGCAGTACACTCTTTTCACCAGCTCTAAATCTTCGCATGCTTTATCACCTATCAGTGAGTCTAGTCCTTCAGCTACCACAGAGAAGAGTAAGTGGTGCACTTTCCTTTTCACTGTTACTTTCAGCTTGCATGTGCCTAAACAGTCAATTCTCTGTCCATTATAGTCCTTAAGCTCAAGCATTTTTCTTTGAATTTTTGGCTTTTCTTTCATTGCTTTGATGTCAGACATGCTGATTAGATTTGCTTTTGCACCAGTGTCTAGTTTCAGAGTGACTATAGTCCCATTTATTTGCAGTGGTGCTATCCATTTATCTTGCTTGACAGCATTTATCTGCTTCTGTGGCTCTACTTCACAGCCCACCATGCCAACAAAATATGGGTCACTGTCACTGTCAGTTTCAGTGTCTTCCCCCACTATATTTACAGGTTTTCCCATCCTTTTCTCTTTCCCTTTAGAGAAGCACTGTTTGGCAAAGTGGTTATTTCCTTTACAATGAGAGCATTGCTTACCAAAAGCTGGACACTCCCTTGGCTTGTGCTGCGAGCCACAGCGTTTGCAGTTGAACGTCTCACCGTCTGTCCGTTGCGTTTGTGCGCGTTGTTTTCCTTTGTAGAAGACCGCGCCAACTGTCACATCATCACTCACTTTCATGGAGCCCGCTGCCATCTCGCCGAACGTCCTCACGTGAATCCGGGACAGCTCACTCGCATGACAGATCTTGATTGCCCCCTCTAATGTCAACTCAGCTTCCCTCAGCAACCTTTCCCTGACCTTTTTATCCTCCACACCAACTACGATCTGGTCCCTGATCATGGAGTCCTTTAGTGTAGCAAAGTTACATGACTGTGCTTTTAGCTTTAGGTCAGTCAGAAAACTATCGAAAGGCTCGCCC
The DNA here is from genome assembly GCF_963989245.1 of Nansenia antarctica. Classification (NCBI taxonomy): domain Eukaryota; kingdom Metazoa; phylum Chordata; class Actinopteri; order Argentiniformes; family Microstomatidae; genus Nansenia; species Nansenia antarctica. The sequence goes on from NC_137676.1 coordinate 46,851,675, forward strand.
TGCTGCTGGATTCTAGAACGGAACACATATCTCTCGTACGTCTCGTTCTTTTTGGGAGAGCAATGGGCATCAAATTTCTCGAGCACTTTATCCAGCTTCTCGTTATCATCTCTTTCCTCAAACACGAACGTGTTATACACTTCTATGGCTTGTGGGCCTGCTATTGTTAGTAAGAGTGCTACTTTCCTGGTGTCCGGCTTCGTTTCCAATCCCAACGCTGTAATGTAGAGTAGAAACTGTTGTTTAAAAGTGCGCCAATTGCTGTCGACATTCCCCGTCAGTTGCAGACTCGTCGGTGGCTTTACTGAATCCATGTCGCATTTCACAGTTGTATCTTGCACTGTTTTACTCCTGGTACCATGTGTTGTTCGTGTCGTTCAATGAGAAACAGGATCTTTTTATAACTTTTATTAACGTGCTCCGTTTACATCAACTGCATCTATCTAGTACCTATTCTGTCGCTACCCCCACGTCATCTCCGGTCCTGTCCTATAACAAGGACCTCTACTGACACCTAGTGGTAGGAGTATCCAATCGTCACACTTCTCTGACTGACGTGATTGCGGGGTCCAGCTGAGGCACGTTTGAGGGATATAAATACTAAGTACAAGTCTGTTTTATCCGAACCATGACTGAAAATGTCCGCCAGGACGCCCCCTTCAAATGGCTTTTCTTACGGTAGTGAGTTTTGTGTCCACATCATTTGTGTTCGCTTCGGCGGCACATATACTAAAATTGGAATGATACAGAGAATATTAGCATGGCCCCGGCGCACGGATGACACGCACAATCGTGAAGCGTTCCTCTCATTAAACCCAATTAAGCAACTGTGCAACTTTTACGACTTGGAAGAGAGAGAGAGAGAGAGAGTGGTTCTGTTGCTCTACTGCCCCCCCCCCCCCCCCCCCCCCGAGACCCAACAGAGCCTTTTAGGGGGGGCACGATGGAACAAAAGACAGAGCGGTGTTCGAGCGGGGATCGGAAGGTTGTGAGTTCAAATCCCGCCTGAAGCCACACCACTACTAGTGTGCCCTTGGGTAAGGCACTTAGCCCTCAGTTACTCCAGGGGGAATGTCCCTGTAATTCGTAATTGTAAGTCGCTTTGGATAAAAGCGTCTGCTAAATGACAAAATTAATTAAAATTAAAATTCATTAATTAATTTTCCTAATTGCTAATGTGTTTTAAATAATCTTTTAACATTTTAGGGTTGGCAGTTATACATGCATACAGCTCTGGAAAAAAGGACACCACTGCATCCGATATCAGTTTCTCTGGTTTTTACTATTTATAGGTAGGCTATGTGTTTGAGTGAAATAAACAGTTTGCGAAGCAATTCCAGCAGGTGGGGGTGCAGCCCAACGAGGGGCCGCGGGGAGAAGAACGGGGAGTGACTAGAACACATAGAACAGGTAAAACACAATAATTTGCCAATGATTTGCCAGGGCAAATGTGTAACTGTGTTATGTAATATAATGTTTCATAGGATAGAAGGCATACTGTATCTTGCAATCCTTTATAACCATGAGCCTGAATACCACATCAATGAGCACATTATGCAGAAAACAAGCACCAGACGATGGCATTAGTTTGGGGGGTGGGGGGTGGCAGACACAAACAAAGGATGCAGGTTATTCAGAGGATTTGTGTTTAATCAAAAATGCCGGAGTCCTTGTTGAGCATCTGCTGGTGGACCTTCCTCTGCTCCTCCTGCTCCTCTATCTTGGCCTCCTTGTGGATCTGCTCGATGGTCTTGGGGCCCTGGTCCACCCGCCTCGACACCCAGTTGTGCTGCACCGCGGACCAGAGACCAGAAAACCACCACCGTTAGAAGACGCGCACGCATACACATGCACACACACATACACATGCACACATACACGCACACACACATACACGCACACACATACATACATACACGCATATGCACACACACATACACATACACATGCACACACACACACACGCACGCGTACACATACAAACACACACACACACACACACACACACACACACACACTCACCAATCGCAGGTCGATTATGTCCTGCAGCATAAACCGTATCCGTGACGATGTCTTGCGCTCCTTGATGATTTTCTCCATGTCATTGAAGTAATGGTCCATGCGTGGCTAGGGTGAGAGAGAGAGAGAGAGAGAGAGAGAGAGAGAGAGAGACAGCGAGGGGTCAAGGGTCATTTCCCAA
>NC_137676.1:46858874-46993874 GCF_963989245.1 Nansenia antarctica
GTCGTTGGCCGACACGTTCAGGATGATCTTCCTGGGCGGGGGCCGCCGGGCCGCTCCCCCCATGTTCATCATCTGGGAGAGAGGTAGAGAGAGAGAAGGAGGGAGGGGGAGAGGGTAGAGAGAGAGAGAAGGAGGGAGGGGGGGTGGGGGTGGAGGGAGTAGAGAGGGGGGAGGGAGGGAGAGGGTAGAGAGATAGACAGAGAGAAGGGAGGGAGAGGGGGGAGGGGGTAGAGGGGGGAGGGAGGGAGAGGAAGGGGTAGAGAGGGGGGAGGGAGGGAGAGGGTAGAGAGATAGAGAGGGGGGAGGGAGGGAGAGGGTAGAGAGATAGAGAGTGAGGGAGGGAGGGGGTAGAGAGGGGGAGGGAGGGAGAAGGGAGAGGGAGGGAGAGAGGGAGAAGAGGGTAGGGAGAGAGAAAGAGTGAGAGAGCAAGTAAGATTGAGAGAGAGAGAGTGAGAGACACACAAACAAACAAACACATACCCACATCAACATCTGCATGGCATCCCTTCCCGCAAAGGCCCAAAAAAATCCCTGAATCTCCTCAAATTAGAGCTTTGATTTGACGATTTTTCATTCTCTTTTAGATTTAATCTATGCCCTTTTAAAATGTGGCCGACACCAAAAAACCACAACTTCTCCTCACGGCACGACCGCACGTTCACCATCACTTATCTCCCCGGTCGGAACCCAAGAATGTCTTTTCTTTCTTGTTTTTCTCTATTTTTTAAAAATTGATTTACTACAACATCAGAAGGCTGAGATTCAACAGAGAGAGAGAGAGAGAGAGAGAGAGAGAGAGAGAGAGAGAGAGAGAGAGAAAGAAGGGAAAGATATAGAAAAAAATAAAGATAAAGTATAATTACATGAGCGTGGATGTGTGCGTGACTCACGGCGGCGCCGCGGCCTCCGACCAGCTGCCTGCCGCCAAAGTCTGCGAAGGCCGGGGTGAAGTCGGGACCCCGAGAGATCACCCTGGAGTCCACGGACCCCCGCACCGGCACCTTGTTCTGGTTTATCTGGGGGGGGAGAGAGGGGGAGGGAGGGAGGGAGGGAGGGAGGGAGAGGGAGAGAGGGAGGGAGAGAGGGAGGGAGAGAAGGAGAGAGAGGGAGGGAGGGGGGGAGGGAGGGAGAGAGACAGAGAGACACAATGAACAGGCCAGCAGGGGGAGCAGTGAGAAGACAGCAGTGAACCTCTACTCTGAGCCGGGGGGGGGGGGGCGGGACCGGCCAGACCCTCCCCTTCCTCCCCCCTCCTCATCCTCCTCAACCCCCTCCCCCCCTCTCATTAGGATCTAACCCACTGGTGCTCTAAACGCTAACATGTCATACACATTAGATACTGTAAATAAACTACCTCACTGTACTCATAACTGTATGTGTGTGTGTATAGACAAACTCATTACTCTGGAGGGGCTGCTGAGAAAAAATCTATCTACATTTTTATTGACTGAATAAGCCAGACTCATGGAGTAGTTTGCTCCTTACAAACAAAGAGTTCCCCTCTGAGGGAGGAAGAAGACAGCTTCCATTGCTCCCATATTCCACATGTCTCAGTTTTTAGAGCTCAATATTGACTGAGCCATATTGGTAGAGGGTTCAGGGCCTTCCTCACTGCTCTGGCTGACATACAAACACACACACTGTCTAAAACACACTCACATATACACACACACAGACACACACACACACACACACACACACCTTGTCTAGCACTACGTCACTGATCTGAGGCAGTCCCTCTGGCTTCTGCACGCAGGCGGGCGTGAACTGGAAGCCCAGCAGGAAGTCCCGGTTGTACTGGCGCTTCCCATTGGCCTCGGCCAGATCTAGACCAATCAGGGAGTGAGGGAGAGGGAGAGGGAGAGAGAGAGAGAGAGAGAGAGAGAGAGAGAGAGAGAGAGAGAGAGAGAGAGAGAGAGGGAGAGAGAGGGGGAGAGGGAGACAGAGAGAGGGAGAGGGCAAGAGGGAGAGAAAGAGAGGGAGAGAGATAGGGAGAAAAAGAAGGAGAGGTGAGGTGAGGAAAACTAGTTAGGTACAGAATGATAGAAGTCTAACTCTAAATTAAGACATTCATTCAAATCAGTACAAACAAAACAATTCCACAACCTTCACAGTGATCAAGGTCATGTGGAAACAGTAGGGGAGGGGCGAGGAGTTTACGCTCATGCCAATAGCTGTATAATCTGTATAATTAACCCGTCTCATTAACCCTTTTAGACCTAATTATATATTCATATTTTCATATCTGCATTTGATTGGCTATTATTAAATGATAGCATAATGTATCACAACGGCCAACATCACAATTACAATCTGACAAACAACAATTTCAGGCTGTCCACTTAAAATTGTACAATACTGTTCCTATAGACCATCTTAAAAGTCATACTACTAAAACTATTAAAACAACCTCTCGACTAAGACTCCATTAAAAAGAACTTTCAACAACCCTTCCCTCCCTCCTTCCCTCCTCCCTCCTTCCCTCCCTCCCTCCATCCCTCCCTCCCTCCATCCACCCATCCCTCACTCCCTCCACCCCTCCTTCCCTCCATCCTCCCATCCATCCCTCCTTCCCTCCCTCCCTCCCTCCCTCCCTCCATACCTGTAGTGGGACTCTTCCTGGAGAGGCTGTGTGTCTGGAGCTCGGGGGGGCTCTTGCCCTCGGTTGAGACGGGCGCCTCCGGCCCCGCTCTGAGGGGGGCCTCTTTAGTGTCTGAGGGCCCTGCTGTAGCACTTTCCTTAGATATACAATCCAGAGCTGTGATTTGCTTCTGCAGGTCTGCAGACAAACGCTCAACGTCCTGCTTGGAGGAGTCAAGTTCAGCAGAAAGAGACTGAGGGAAAAAAGTTGAAAGAAAAAGGGGAAAGGTGAAGTGAACACAACCAAAAATGAAGTAAAGCAAATGAACAAAAGTAATAAAATGCAACTGGAAGGGTTAAGCTGGTGCAAGCATAAACATTATGGGGGAAAAGATACCACAGCAGACACCACCCTGAACTTACAACAAATACATTGAAAACAGGGGTACAGCAATCAAACATTTTCAATTGAGAGTATGGGTTTGTGTGTGAATTATAATTGTGATGGCAACTCTTTTTAGGTCTATGTTAGTGATTTCTCAAGGACCAAAGTGTCTACTTTTCCATTACTTACATTTTGCATGTACGTAAAACAGGATAAACTGACTAAACCAGGAGAGCAGTTCATGGGTTGAAATATCAATTAGCCTTTTCATATGGCATAATGCATACTGCATCCAAAACACTATGCTAAATGATCAGAGCAGTTCCATTCAATCAATCAAGATTCTTAAGAAGTTGAGGTACAATTACAAAACAAACTCACAAGTCACACATACGTTTATCAAACTCCATCTATAAGAGCAAGGTGGTAAACTAAAACCACCACCAAGCATCAGTTTATAGTACCCCTGCTTTCAAAGTAGCCCATTAAAAAAAAAAACATAGCCACACAGAAAATGCTGAAATGAAGATGAATATTAGGACCATAATTTGCTGGTTGTTAATTGTAACATAAACATGAACATTTATGATTACGGTACTGCTAGGGCATTTGAAGGGACGAGCTGGGTTCCAACATTCATAAACATTTTCTCACACCCATCCTGACCAAAGGCACATTTTCTTACACACATCCAAAATATGTAGTAGAAGGAAGCAGGGTGAGCAACCTTAATAAAATATGTGCAATGACATTTGTAGTATAAAGTGTATATACAGTGCCTATAGAAAGGCTACACCCTCTTTGAACATTTTCATCTTTTTTTGCCCCAGCGGCTGGAATCGAAATACATTAAATTAGGATTTCTTTCACACTGATCTACACAGCCTACTGGACACTTACAAAGTGAAGTAAAGACCTGTTTGCAAAGGTCTACACCCCCCTTGCTGTGGCGCTCCTAAAATTAGCTAAAATGCAAACATTTATTCAACAATTTATTCAGATGAATTGAGTCCATCTGAGTGCAAGGATAATAGTTCATGTGATATCGGAATGAATATCATTGTCCTTGTAGGGTCCCCGATTTTAATAGAAAACAATTACACACTGTGTAGATTAGGATGTCACTACCAACTCAGCAAATTTCTCAACTTTCTCTTGACCCCTGATCAAGTGACAAGCACACCCATAACATGATGCAGCTACCACTATTCTTCACATGGGACAAGGTGCACCAGTGTGCTGGGTTTGCAATAAACGTAATGCTTTGTAGTAAAGCCAAAGAAACACATTTCTAGCATCACTTGAATTCATTGTTGCAAACACAATTATTGATTTGCATTTGAGCCACAGCGAGGGGGGTCTTTTACAAACAGGTATTTTTTTAATTTTATTTTATAAATTACTACTACAAATATTTAGAATTTGTATTTCTGTATTGCTGTCTAGATCAGTGAAACAAAGACAATAAAATCAGATTCCAGGCTCTGAGGCAACAACATGTGAACATCCTGTATGTCTATAGCCACTACATGTGGGAATCACAGTTTGCATTACAACAATCAAACATTACTTAACAGCACAAAACATGGCCATTGCAGTGTTTCCTCGAGGATTTTTCATATTAGTGGCGGAGCTCTAATTTTTCGCTCGCGGTGCGCACTGGCGCTCAAAACAAAGACGTAATTTCACCAAAAACTAGAGGGTGGCAACAATTATAATTTCTTAAATAGCGGTTAAGTCATTAAAGCCGAGCAGGTGATTTTATATAGAAGGTGATCAAATACCAATATATCCTACAGCTGCAGCGGAACATGCGGAAGGCGCATTACACACACACACACATAGAGAAAGATCAATACGAACAGGGGCGGCGCTAAGGGGTGGCTACTTGGGCTCAAGCCCCGGATGTTTTCTGAAAAGCCCCGAATGTTTTACTTAAAAAAAAAAAAAAAAAAACTCTCGTGAGTAACGTGCAGTACCGGAGTCCAACAGAGAGGCAGCAGCTGCGCGACATTAGCCTGCGTACTGCGTAGCCTGCCCTGCCCTGAAGAAGAAGTGATCTCAATCAGTTTTCAATTGTAAGGATGGATATCCGAAAGTTTTTTTCAACAAAACAAGCGCCAAGAACTGTTGCAGCAGCAGTATCAGCAGCTGACTACAATGACATCACCAGCAGTGATGACATAGATGATGTTTCAGGTTTGTGAATCTTATTAGAAAGGTGACTGACTCACTGACACTACTTTTCCGGTTTGCTAATGCTAGCTGGCTATCATAACATAACGTTATGTTATAATGAAAATGAAACATAGCAAGGTACTGTTACGGTACATGGTAAGAAATCAAACAAAGGATAATACTTATACAAATAAAGTGAATAACAGGCTGATAGTCTTTGATATCTGCACTCTGGTTGACTGAGTAACAAGTGAAAAAGAATGATGTAACGTTAATGTTACAGCTAGTAAACATGGAGTAACCACATTAAGTATGCCCTTATGGTAGTATGTATGTATACAGAACATGACTCAAATCTATCCTAAGATGTAACGCTAACTAACTAAGTTTGTTTAATGTCCCAGGGGGGATTTTATTTCACAGTACTATACACAGGCCAACAATACATGTAATATATCGTCATATAACACAGGACAAGACTCTAAATACAATATAAGTGGTGAGCACAGAGTCTGCCCTGATATACATACTGTAACATAACTAGCCTCAGCCCATCAATTCTGTAATTCTATACAAATATAAATGATGGTGACTGACGTGTGTGTGTGTGTGTGTGTGTGTGTGTGTGTGTGTGTGTGTGTGTGTTTACTGTCTATTTTGTAATACAGCCTTTTGTCCGCTTTAAGGTGGTGGTAAGTTGAAGGTTGAAGGCAAATTTTTCCGGCGCGCTCCGCGCGCACATTATATTCTCCCTCTGGGCTAAGCCCCGGATCTCCTACAATCCTAAATCCGCCTCTGAATACGAAGTAGGCCTACATGAGAGTACACGCACAAAACCGGCTAACGTTACTCATTAACTGTTTACACAAGTAAAATCACAGTGTGACAGTCAGATGGAGCATTCGGTAAACAACAACAGCAAGGTAATGCTATCAGTTGAGTTAAAGAAAACCAACTCTTACCTTTGAGGAAGCCCTGCTTACCCTGCTTACCCGTACCTCCGCCGTTCTGTTCGTGGTGATTTTAGAGGCAATAGATTATTTTTGCCCCGCGCATATTGCTATGAATAGTTCGAAGCTAGGTGCTTGCACGTTAGGTGCGAGAATGCTCGGTTAACACATTAGCGGGAACATTATTTGTTTCACAAAATAGGCTGATTTAGTTGACCATGAACATCAGAGACATACATTACGAATGTTCATTTAAAATACTCTATACTGAGCACTGGTATAAGAACATGAACCAGAGAACAGCAGTAAATGCAATAACCCACAGTCGTCGCTGATGATGTTGCATTTTCGATTAGGATACGGGATTAAAGGCACCGGCGACGGGCTAAAAGAGAAATCCAAATGTCCCGCTAAATTCGGACCAATCACAAAACTGTTTTGAAAGCGCGTCGCCTCGCGCCGCGCGCCTGTTGAGAGCGATTCAGTCTCGATTGCAGTGCGAACACAAACGACGAGGTTAATTGCAACATTGTAACATATTGTAACTAACTACGCCCTAAATCGTAACGAAATGTAGGTCTGGAAGCGGCCTAAATCTAGCTTCAATCTGCTTTTTTTCTGTTCTCCGGTCATAATAACTCGCTGCCTTTCTGCGCAGCCTGAATCAAAGTGGACTGTCTGAATCAATTAGTGGCGGAGGAAATTCATTCGGCCCGCCACGAATAAATGCATATAGAGGAAACACTGCATTGGTGGATATTTGGTACTAAAAGGCAGCACCTCCACAGAATCTGTGATTCTAATACACTGGAGACAAACAATATGATGCTATGATAAGTTGGTGCTTACCCGGGCCTTCTCCTTATAAGATTGCAAGTCAGATACCAGCCTCTCCAGCTCCTGGGTTTTCTCCCTGGAGATGCTCAGTTCCTGCCTCGCCTTGTTAGCCTGACCCTGAAGCTCCTGTGCATGGCACTCTGAGGCCTCAGACAGGGCCTTCTCCCGAGAGGCCTCAAGCTCCTTGGCCTGGGTCTCACACTGCTGCACATGCTTTTCCTATACAATGCATAAGAAGAGAGACATTTTAACTAATTACATCACCAATTGTTAGGAAAGGGACAGGTAGGGAGAGAATGATCAGGAAAAGGTCTGGTCAAGTCCCTATAATTTATGTGTTATAGGTTAATATGTGGCAGCACTCAAGAAAAGGCATTTCTAATAACATTCAAAGCCATTTCGGTAGTCTTCACCAACCTCTTATTGTCCCTGACTTTCAATGTTTTATCCAGATCATCACTCACCAGGTCAACAATTTTCTTCTGCAGGCTGTTTAGCTGACCCTGATGTTTGTCTGTGATCTCCTTCAGCTCCTGGTCCTTCTGGCCCAGTTCCTGCTGTTGTTGCTCTTCAGAACGTGCCATCCGTTCCTTCTCCTCTGCCAGTTGGGTCTGTAACTCCTCTAACTGCCTAGGAAAAGGAGGGGGAGAGGGGGATAACTAAACTACTACTACAAACTAGAGGCTCATTCTATGGAACAGTTTTAAAGAATGATAGACTGAATATTGATCATATCGATGGCCGAAACGCAAAACCTCCTATCTGCAAAATGTTCTGATTTGCGGTTTTCACTTTAAATTAAAGTAAAGGCCGATTTAAAGTTCTGCGTCGAATTTACGTGCGTAGCTTACGTAATCTACGTAAGGGGTCTCGCACTTTACACTTCTGCGTAGGCCGCGCTGCAATTACACCGTCACATCGCTAGGTGGCAGTGTGTTTTCTATGCCCCTGTGCTGTGCATCTTCCGGTTAGGAACTCAACGGAGCTCAAAGCTCAAAGCGGCATAATAGCGATCTTTTTGTTGTTATGCTTGTTGTAAATAAAAGTTCTATGATGCATTGAAATGACACTAAACTAAGATAATACGATGGTTATCATAATTTTTCAAATCTTTATTAATGAGTAATTACAGAAAAAGTAAATGACATTTCTGTCATGGCTTCCGCATTTTGGCCGACGAGAGAGTCGGAATCATGTGCTACCAAGCGGACCAATCACAGAGCTTATGGTTGCGTAGAAACTGACGCGTTCTTACATTTTTGGAGATGTGCGCGTCAAGCCTCTCCGTAGGCAAGGCGGGCCCACGCGGGCCGACGCAAGGCTACGGCGTCGATTTTACGCAGAAGTTTAAATCGGCCTTCAGGCTGCACATGATAAGTCTGTCTGTGAAAAAGTGAATTTTGCAGATAGGAGGTCTGAAGTGTTGAAAAACCCACTCAATATAACAAATAACAGTTTTAGAATCACTAAATACTTATAATTTGTGAATTGGATTCACTGTATCGCCAGCCGTCCTGTTCCTAGGCTACTGGGTTAGAGATACATGGCTTTTAAACAAACATGTTTTAAAATGTTCATGTTCAAAAGCAAGGACTGTGTGATCATCTAATTATGTGTAGTTATGTTGATGTTCTATCAGCGTGTTCTGATGTGCTAAACATGCAGTTACATGTCAGTATAGCGATGTTTTCTTTTTAGCTGCTAGGTAGCTCAACGAGATGATACCAACATTCAAATAAGCAAATCTTCTTCAACTATTTTTCAATGTATGACACATCCTTTGAAAGCTTACAATCTGCACTTTCATAATCTCTGAACTGAAAAATTACCTTGCCCTACTTGGGGACTTTTTCACCAGACCATGTCACATATGGAGACAAAATTAACCTCAGTAAGACCTGATAAACCAAGATAGAAATATGGTGAGACCTACTTTAATATAGCAACTATCACATGCTTTATGAGCAACATCTTACTATTTGAGATGAGCATTAAAACTACAGTACAAGTACAAGATGAGTAATTTGTGAATATTTTGTATTCTGTTCAGCAAGCAATGTAAAGACACTTCAACATCACCCAAGATTATACAACTGTAATTTCTTAAATAACACTAAAGGCAAGTCAGGTATCAACATTTGTAAGATAAAAATTAACGTTTCATTGTTCTACAACAGAGCAAATAACATTTGGATTGGCATGTTTGAGGACACACCTCTGCTGAAAATGCAATGTACGAGAGACTTCATCAGAAAATTTTTGGGCTGTTAAAGGCATGTACCTTTCTTTTTGAGTGAGGTCTTCATTCATTTTGGTGAGCTGTTCTGAGCGATCACCTGTTGACTTCATCATGTCTGAGATGTCACTTTTGAGTTGGGCCTTGTCCTTTGTGATCTGATCAAGTTTCTCATCCCCAGCCTTTAGCTTCCTCTCCAGGCCTGAATGTGAGAAACACAATTAAATCTACTAGTCAGTCCCTGAACAAGAACACACGCCGTTTTGTTACAACATACGCATATTTCCCACACAATGGACATGTCAGTAAAGACAACTTTCCCACACAATGGACATAAACACAACTTTATCACCAAGGAGAGCAATAATGGTGATATTTTGTGATTTTTTTTTATCATCACGTGTCCCCTTTTTAACCAGGCATATTCACACTTACACCGGTGTTTTATGGAATGAAAAATAACCCATAAGGAAGACAATTCATTGGAATTTACTCACACTTTACTCAACTAGAACAAAAAAACAATGTCACATAAATGGTGACTTGTACTGTGTGTGTGCTGTACGTTAAACACCACAATTCTGGCCAAAGCTCTGACCTGCAAGTTGGCTCCTTAGAGCCTCTGATTCATCGGAGAGAGATGTGCATTGCTCCTCCTTTTTGCCAAGCTTCTCAAGCAACTCTGAAAGAAGGAGTTGAATTCAGATTACTTCATGTATCTACAAGTAAGATCTGTCAAACAAAAAGGGTATGAAAGATCAACCCAAGTAAATACATTTACCTTGCATAGTTTGTGTTGATTTAATCTTCTCATCTGTGCTTTCTTCCAGTTTTTGTTTCTGAGGAAATAAAAAAAGTTATTAGTATGTGTGTGCATGCTGGAATGTGTTGTTCCAAGACACACCTCAAAATTACTCACAATTCATAATGAGACATCCAAGTTATGCTTATACTAAAGACTGAAATTATGGTTTATCCATGATGATATAATAAGTCAAAACCTCTATAGGCATCTAGCCTCTTGAAGAATCGTGTCACCACCATGTGATGAATCTTTGTAGCACAACATTGCATTCTTTGTAGCATTCACTAGCATGCTGATGATGCTATGCTCTTCCTTACCTGAGCTTACCTTAAGTCCTATCCCAACAGTCATGCCACGCATGCCCAACCCCTGGCTCCTCACCACCCTTCTGTAGGCCCCATAACTCACCAGCTCCTGCTCCAAGGAGCTCTTTTCCTGCTGAACAGAGGTCAGGCTGTGCTGCACAGAGAGAAGCTTCTGCTGCTGTCCTTCCAACTCAGAGCTTAACTCGTTGAACTATAGCACAGGCCAGATGGTGACACCATGCATGGACATGGAGGACATTTTGAAGAAAACAAAATGACAATAAGTAAACAAAATAAATATGGAGGAAAGGGTAATAATGAATAAAAATAAATTCAAGTAAGGAATTTGATGAAAGGGATAAGCTATAACAGATAGTATCATACAGATGTATTCCATGATCAATTGGCAAATGTGTTAGTTATAACATATGGGATTGGATATACATTTGGAGATTGAAATGGTGATTGACAATGGGAAGATGGATGTAGGCCCACCTTGACGCCCTGTGAGCGGGCCTGGCTCTGGGCCTCCTCCAGCGGGGTCCTCAGGCTCTGGAGCTCTAAGTTACCTTGAGGTTCTTGGGAATTCAGGGCCTCCATAGCTGCCACCTGCTCTTGGGCCTCTCTGGCTCTGTCCTGGACCTGCTGGACTAACTTTGCTTCGTTGTCTTCCAGCTCCTTTACCTTCATCTCAGCAGCATGCAGTTTGCCCAGCACATCCTCCATCTCCACCAGGTGCTGCTCCTCAGCACTCTCCACACTGGTCCGCAGAGACTCATCCAGATGCTCCTTCTCTTCTGACACAATCAGCAGCTGTGATTTTAGCTCCTCTGTCTCCTGTGCCAAGACTGCAGCCCCTGCCCTGTGCCTGGCCCCTGCCTCCTCCAGCGCTAACTTGTGGTCCACCTTCAGCCTCTCCAAGGCACTCTTGGTCTCTACTAGCTCTGTCGCCTGGGCACCTTCCCCTTTGCTGAAGGACACCTTCAACCCCTCCATTGCTTGTTGGTGAGAGGCAATGGCAGATTCCAGCTTAGAGCGCCACAACTCTATGATGTCTGCATTTTCCTTCCCACCTTGGCTCAGGCGCATTCGCAACTGCTCGTTGTCACCGGAGAGCCTCCCGGATGAAGCCTGAAGCTGGGCCAGTGCTTCACGGTGGGCTTTCTCTTCAGCCCCCATCCTCTCCTTTAGCTCAGTCAGCTCACCCTGTTGATTGGCTTCCTGAGAGGCCAGCTGAGCTCTTAGTGTGATCACCTCCTCAAGAAGAGGTGAGGCAGTGGAGTCAGCACCCTCAGAGACCTGTTGGGACTCCAGACGCAACCGCAAGTCGGCCACTTCCCTTGTCCGCAGAGAGAGGTCCCTCTCCAGCTCCATGATGCGGGACTTCTCGGACACCGTGGCAACCTATAGGACAGGACAACTCTGGCTCAAAAAGAGTGTGTTCTGTATACACTTGCAAGACAAGGTAACTGCTAAATATCCCTGGCATCGCGCAAGTCTTTGAGGAAGGGTCTGTATTGAGTTTAAATAGGGCCCTATACAAACACGTGGCAGAGAGGTCCATCATAGCAGTAGTATAAGTACATCAAATGACACTCTAATCCCACATTTGTAATAGGATGCCTGTTCCTAATGTATTGTGCTGCCCTCTAGTGGATATAGTTTGGTGGTACCAAAGTTCAAAACACCAGAGGTGTGCTGTGTGAGAACTGATATTATCAGTTCTCACACAGCACACCTCTGGTGTTTTGAACTTCACCCCCCAGGAGCTGCAGTGTCTCCTGGTTTTCATACTTCGAATTAGATCTGGAAACCCAGACGTGTACACTCTCAGTGATTCATTACATCAATTGAAAAAAGAAAACCAGCAGAGACTGTGGCCCTTAAGGATTGCAGTTGAATGCCCTTACCATATTGGTTGTGATACACCTAAGGGAGGAACACATTGGCTAGGAATAGGAGCAGGAGAAAGACTTGCAAGAGATGGGGAACCCCAGATAAGCAGGCTGGGAGGGTCAGGTGTCTGAGACACAGGATAACTGGGAACAAGGGGGGGTTGGGGATAGGGAAACTGACTGGCTACTCAGCAGCACCAGCATCAGGGCTTAAAGTGGGGGAAAATGCTGCGCCTGAAACTTTTTCTTGGGGAGGGGGGTCACAGTTTGAGATATTGGGAGAGCGGGTACAGAAGACAGCTTCTTGTCTCAATGTTTAAATGCATTAATACTATTTTATAGTCAATACAAAATATATGTCTCAATGTTAAAATGCATTAATACTGTTTTATACTCAATACAAAATAAACGTAATGCTTTGTACTACTAACATACATACACCTAGACTAGAGACTGTCATCATTCTCTCCTAGTGGGAGATCTTACCTCACAGATGAGGACAGTGGGTGAGTCTTCGTCTGGTTGACCGAGGTCTGGGTTTCCCACAGGGTGGGTCAGGACACACGCCTCAGTCACTGGCAGATCCTCCACGGTCAGGACTAGTAATATCAAACATGATTATATTTATTGGTAGGGTTTCTAGAATGTTCTACAGGCTATATAGGTGGTTCACAACAACACACACGTGTAATAATTTCTGAACTAATAAATGCACTCTATTATAGTGGGTTGATGTTATGTACTGTAATGTGATTTGTAAAATTCGAGCCATGCTTGCCGTAGCTAAATTACCGTCCAACTTTGTCCACTCGGTGGACTAGAAGGAATAATGACATTGACATTTCATGAGCTTAGAATGATAAGGTTCTATCCAGTGGCGTACCGAAAATCCCGGGGGCCCCCCGCAAGGTGGCGGCGGGGGCCCTTTCGCAACGGAGGTTTAAAAAAAACGTGCGTTTTTTAGAGTCCGATGCGTTATTGACGTTGTGAAATTTCGCAATATGCACTCTACATTCTAAATGCTTGACTTAGCAAAAGGTACAAGTGAGAGCAATAGCCTATGACTAAAACCAAATGGTAGACCACATCAGTATCATAACATAAGTATCATCATCAGTAACATCAGTAGCTGAATGATGTACCTGTATGATGCACTGGCAGTCTGTGACTGTGAACCTGGCCGGACCCTGCCCTTCTGCCTGAGTTTGAGTATGATGCTGCCCAAATAAATGTTATTGTTTAGTGCTGTACGCTTTCGTGGTATTATATTGTGTGAATTATCATCTGTATGTTGTTTTTAGAGAATCTACCACCACCTAAAGAATGCTTATTGTACTTGTATCCATGTTGAGAGTGAATGACACAGGGACAGACAATCAGGCAGCAAGGTGCACCGAAGCGAACTGACGCTGAACCCCTCATATAGGGCTTTCACACCGGCAAAGAACCGTGCCGGTTCGCGTTCGCATGCCAGCTGCAGTAACACTGGCCTCCACAGTGGTGCTGCTAGCAACAGGTGCATCAACGACGTTTGTCCCTGACCCAGTGCAAATCGCATCCCTACCCGTTAGTCTCAGAAGCTGCATTGGGTAAAAGAAAAGATGACATTTTTCGAAGTTTAAAAAAAAAACAAAAAAAAACATTTTTCGAAGTTTCGAAAAAAAATAACTTACCTTCCTCCTCAGTGATAACAGGGGCCTCTTGAGAGCCCCAGGTCTTACAGATGTAGTAGGAGCCAGCAGCGGCTCCTACCAGGCCAGCCGCGATGACAAATTCGCGTCTTCTCAGCTGGTTTAGAACAAAACTCATCTTTTAATTAATCGTCTCTTGTCTAGCTACTTCTTACATCTCCTACTGTCAGAAGGCTACTGAAGTGAAAGACTGTCTGAAACGGCTTTGCTATATGTCACCTATGATGTCACAATGTACAGATCTATGTTAGAATTATAAGGTTCTATCTCCATTTTTGGTCATTATTTTTATTTTTTTACATAATCTGATCCATTAGGTGTTTATTAATGCCTGTGTGGTGTTATTTTTAAAATGTTTATTTTTTTGGGTTAGTAATTAATAAAATACAAAGGTTCCATCTCACAAAACATAAACCGACTTGGAGTTATAAGGTTCTATCTCCAGTAGATTCAGTAGTGTTTGACAGCTCTCTCTCTAAGAGAAACTAAATCATACATCTTTGGGGGTCGCTAATAATACATTACCACAACCATTATTTGATCAAAAATGTCAATGTAATGAGTATTATTTATATTTATTTATATGATAAATATTCTAAAATAAACACGTTATCCAAAACAACGACTTGCACCATTAATCTCCTGTGAATGACAGTAGGCCTGTAAGGGTCTCTCTCTCTCTCTCTCTCTCTCTCTCTCTCTCTCTCTCTCTCTCTCTCTCTCTCTCTCTCTCTCTCTCTCTCTCTCTCTCTCTCTCTCTCTCTCTCTCTCTCTCTCTCTCTCTCTCTCTCTCTCTCTCTCTCTCTCTCTCTCTCTCTCACACTGCGTCTCCGTGCGGCTAGGTGGTGGGCCGAATGCGTTTATCGCGAAGTTTATCTTTTTCCATCTACAGAGTAAACGATCTCTTACATATGATATTAAGTAATTGATTTATTTGTTTGCAGCTGATTTTCACAAACTTATTTTTTAATAGTCTGTCTGCTCAGGCACATCGCTGGTCGCTCTAGTTGATAAACCAATCAGAATTCGAGTACGGCTTCATTAGGACCCCGAAATGTAAACACTGGCTGTTAACCCTAGCAACTGACTGGATGTTAACCCTAGCAACCGCGGGGAAATAAAGAGATGTGATGAATTATGGAGTGTTGTATGCATTTCACAAACCGAACGGACAATATTATTATTATTATTATTATTATTATTATTATTATTATTATTATTTGTACATTGTTCTCTACAGTGGGTGATTCTTCACACTGCAGAAAGCCAAATTACCAAGTTACATTCCAGATGTGCCAGCTAATATTGGCTACCATAGACATAATAATAATAATAATAATAATAACTTTATTTGTATAGCGCTTTTCCTGCAAACGTTGCAGCTCAAAGTGCTTTAATCATTATATAATCTTAATTTAATTATTTTGTAACTTAAATGCAATATTAAAAGCATGGGTTTTTATAATCTTAATTTAA
This sequence comes from Nansenia antarctica, assembly GCF_963989245.1. Taxonomy (NCBI): domain Eukaryota; kingdom Metazoa; phylum Chordata; class Actinopteri; order Argentiniformes; family Microstomatidae; genus Nansenia; species Nansenia antarctica. The sequence continues at coordinate 46,874,213 of NC_137676.1, forward strand.
TGATTTAGTAAAGATGGGTTTTTAGTCTTGACTTGAACATATTATCTGAGGTTGCATCCCTAATGTATATGCAGTATGCCAACATACGAAACATTGAAAGAGCCCACAAGAGAAGGGAAAAATCAGTACAGGAGGCTGCAGGTTTTTTATAGCAATATAAGTTATTTATAAGAACAAGATGATATAAACAAGCTAAGATATGACGTGAACATTATTAACAATATGATATAAACAAGCTAAGATATGACATGAACAAGATGTGAACAAGGCATCAATGGGTCAGGTTCAGCCCTGCCAGGTCAGGTCCAGAAGATGTGCAGTGCAGTCCAGGGCTGAGCATCTGGGGTTACCTGGGTAAACAGATTAGGAGAGTTTTAAATAAACTAGGCTATAACTTTGGAAGCATTACTACTTTTACTATTGTTGTGGGAACAGTGAGGAAGATAGACATTGGGGAAATGCTGGTCTACAGTCTGGGACCCTTTCCTGCAGCAATTGCGAACATAGATGGCTCTCTTGTGAAAACTGACAAAGCCAAATTAATGCACTTTCTAGAAGGATCAGTAAATCCACCAGCCACAGTTGAAATCCCTGATGGCTCAACCTGGGTGTGGGATGCAATGGCACTAGTACAGGCTATGAAACCTCAAGATACATTTGGAAGATTTGCCAACAGTGCACTAATGTACCTGATCAACACAGCCAAAGTGAGTAAATCTAAAGTGGTGCATTTTGTCCCTGACACCTACAAAACACTGAGTATAAAGAACGCAGAACGATGTCCTCAGAACCCTTTCATTCACTGTCACGCTGTCATACATTCAAACTGTCCTCTTTTCTGTCAAATTATTTGCTCTATCTCTGTCTCTTTCCTTCTTTCTCTCCCTCTCCCTGCCACCTTCACCCATCTACAGATATGTCTGCCCTGATCTCCCTGAGGAAGAGAGCCCAAGGAGAGAAACCTCTGGCTGGGGCTAAGATAGTGGGTTGCACCCACATCACAGCTCAGACAGCAGTACGTCTTCTTGCTCTTGCTACTTATAAACCCTTTATAAAGAACAGAAAGGCAACCTTATTCTAAAGTGTTACAGAGGATCAGGATGTCAGTCAGTCTGTATGTATGTGTATGTGTGTCGCCATGTGCATCTCTTTATAACTGTGTGTGTGTGTGTGTGTGTGTGTGTATTGTTTCCCTCAGGTCCTGATTGAGACTCTGGTAGCTCTGGGTGCCCAGTGCCGTTGGACTGCCTGTAACATCTATTCCACTCAGAATGAGGTGGCTGCGGCCCTGGCAGAGATCGGTGAGACCCCAGAAATGCCATAGTCTTTAATGGACATTAAGTACACATCCTCTCTCTCTCTCTCTCTCTCTCTCTCTCTCTCTCTCTCTCTCTCTCTCTCTCTCTCTCTCTCTCTCTCTCTCTCTCTCTCTCTCTCTCAGTAAGTGTAAGCATCATTATTTTGCTTCGGCCCACAGGAGTGTCTGTGTTTGCATGGAAGGGCGAGTCGGAGGATGACTTCTGGTGGTGCATCGACCGCTGTGTCAACACTGAGGGCTGGCAGGCTAACATGGTAGACAACCTCTTAATGCACTTGGACACTCATCATGTAGTAATACTCCATTGAGGAGGTTCATTTTGATGCTGCCCAAAACTATGTGTGCTGGGTGGTGTTTCCACTAGATACTGGATGATGGAGGGGACCTGACCCACTGGGTGTACAAGAAGTACCCCAGTGTCTTTAAGAAGACTCAAGGCATCGTGGAAGAGAGCGTCACTGGAGTGCACAGGTTAGATGAGTGGAGCTAGGTGACGGAGATACAGGTCACAGGAACTGTCCAAGTAAAACCCTCAGGGGAGGCAATTACCTAGTCTAAAGAGGTGCCAATTAGCCTGGGACGTTAGATCTCACATAATAATTACTTTTTTCCCCTCAATATTATTGGAATGCTATGCTATGCTAATACCAATCCTACAGAGCTCAGTGGTATGAGTCGTCCTCTCAGGTTGTACCAGTTATCCAAGGCTGGCAAGTTGTGTGTCCCTGCCATGAATGTGAATGACTCTGTCACCAAGCAGAAGTTTGACAACCTCTACTGCTGCCGCGAGTCCATCCTGGACGGGTGAGGGCGAGTTCTGATTAGCCATGATGTAACACAATACTTATGTTGAGTGTATTACATACATTAATAATGTTTCGGATGTTGATCATGCCTTCTTCCCATGTCTGCTTTAGATTGAAGAGGACCACTGATGTGATGTTTGGCGGAAAACAAGTTGTGGTGTGTGGTTACGGCGAGGTGAGTCCTAGGTTCTATACAGTTTATGAATAGCATTTGGAAATGCAGTGCCCAGCATAAGTAAAGGGCAGTGGGGGGCCGGCTAGCAATCGGAAGGTCGCTGGTTCGATCCCTGCCTCAGGAGGGAGCTGCATGTGAGTTGGTGATTGGAGGGTTGCTGGCATCATATCTAAGGTGCCTACCACTGCCGTTGTGCCAATGAGCAAGGCACTTAACCCCTAATTGCTCCAGGGGCGCCGACTATGGCTGACCCTGTGCCTAGAGCAAAAAATACTACATTCCAACAATTGATTGACAAGTTGATTGCATGGTAAATAAAACATTTATTTCTTTATTATTTTTATGTGAAGCATTTCTTCTTTTGTCTGTAAGTGACTATCGTCTTTGAGGATGACCAGTGGTTTGCACCTTGCAATGAAGCATTTGTAGTTTGGCTGGGGATGTATTCTGCGGATGGTAGTCTCAGGCATATTCACGCCTATCTCCTGGAGAGTGTTCCTGATCAGTGGGACAGTTGTTATGTGTTTTTCCTAATTATGGTGAGCATTCTTCGGTCACCCACTGTAGCAGTCTGCCTTGGCCTAACAGGCCGTTTACGATTGCCGAGGTCACCTTTTTTTCCCTTCTTTTTATTGATGTTCCAAACTGTTGTTTTGGCTATGTTTCAGATTTTTCAGCCTAATAAAGGCTTCATTGACACTGGTTTGGTCCTCATGTTGACCGACACCAATAGCAGGCAAACACAAAATCTAGAATCAATACTAAACATTGACAGCCATCTTATGCTTGCACAAATGATGGAACGGAACACACTTGACTTACCAGAAACAGCTGTGAAGCCAATTGTGCCATTACTTTTGGGTATCCTGAAATAGGGGGACTATTCATAAAATGTGTTGACATTTCTGAATGGGGAAACCTATATGTACACAAATATCATAAAATAAAACCTGAGAATCTCTACTTTAACCTCAACATGATTGTTTGATTTAAAATCCAAACTTTTGGAGTGTAGAGCCAAACGAACAGAAAATGTTTAACTGTAGGGCACTGTATATTATCTTATTGTGGTAGGTACATAGTTCTGTGGGATCAGTTTTAGTTCCTGTTGAGTGTACTGGGGTCTCCTCTGTACATGTAGGTGGGGAAGGGTTGCTGCACCGCTCTGAAGGCCTTGGGAGCCATTGTGTGCATCACAGAGATCGACCCCATTTGTGCCCTGCAGGGCTGGTGAGTGGCTGTCCATTCAAATGTAATGTCAGTGTAATGTATTGTTTTATTTTATTTTATTTATTTATCATATTTACCTACTAAAGCTCACCATGTTGTGTCCATACAGCATGGATGGGTTCAGAGTGGTCAAGCTGAATGAGGTCATTCGCCAAATGGACTTGGTGATAACTTGCACTGGTAAGCTATTGTACATTGTTATATGCAGTCCCACCCTTATTATTTAACTTTGCTAACCATACAATTTAAGCATGAAATGTATTTAAATATCCCACCAGACCTTGTTTATGATTCAGATTTATTCACTAGGCACCAAGCTAAGGGTCACTTGTTTCAACCAGTACTTGTGACTCTTTAGTTGGTGAATCAGTTACTCTATTCTTAGCTTTGCGGATAATTTTGATATTCAACTACATGTTAATGGGATCTCTACTTAGATGAATGAGGAATCGCTGTATTGTGTTTTCCCGATTCTACTCAGGTAATAAAAACGTTGTGTCCAGAGAACAGCTGGACCGTATGAAGAATGGCTGCATAGTGTGCAATATGGGTCACTCCAATACAGAGATTGATGTGGTGAGTTGTTTTAGGAATTTTTTTAGGAGGTTTACACATGAACTGTATGTAGGGTTTATATGTGGATGTGTTTTAGTGGTACAGTATTTCACTGGCACTGCTCATGTGGTCTTGGTTCTGTCTCCAGGCGAGTATGCGGAGCCCTGAGCTCACCTGGGAGAGGGTGCGTTCTCAGGTGGACCACGTCATCTGGCCTGATGGCAAGAGGGTTGTACTGCTGGCGGAGGTACTTAGCTTCCACCCCGTCTTTGTCTTTGTACAGACAGTCTTTGTAATTGTAGGCACTCCTAAACTATGTGGTGTATCCTTGTAACAGGAGGTTTTGTTCCCCTACTGTTTACTCCTGTTGCATGCTCAGTGGTCTTCTTTCATAGCTTAGCATGGTATTCTTGAATGTTATTAGTATCACAACTATTTCTGTAATTTTATGTTACTCTGTTACAAATTATGACCAATAACTGATCAGTTGACTGATTTCCTGTGTGTGTTGATTTATAGGGTCGTCTTTTGAATCTGAGCTGTTCCACAGTACCTACATTTGTACTGTCAATCACTGCCACAACTCAGGTAGCGTAGCAGAACAATGATGTCCCCCGAATGTCCTGTTGTTCAGATGTTACCTGAGCCTTGTGAGAATGTAATTAGTTGGCAGCGTCTTTACACTGTGGTCTGTGTGTCTCTTCAGGCCCTGGCCTTGATTGAGTTGTTCAATGCTCCGGAGGGACGCTACAAACAGGATGTTTACCTGTTGCCCAAGAAAATGGGTAAGATGGACAACATCAATACTGTTAAACAGTACACAATGTACATTAAGATCTAATTTGCTCTATTACTTGGTTCATTTCATTAGATTGAATGTTTCCAAATTTTGCTCAGTTGCACATGTCTCATTACTGCCACCTAGTGATTTTACAATAATACTGCATTTTCCAAACACAGGTGAAGAAGCGACATAATACAAATAAATCTATGTCTTTACAACATACATAATCTATACGATATAAACAGTATACACCCTCTTTCTCGTAGATGAATATGTGGCCACCTTGCACCTGCCCAACTTTGACGCCCACCTGACAGAGTTGTCTGATGAGCAGGCCAAGTACATGGGCCTGAACAAGAACGGCCCCTTCAAACCCAACTACTACAGGTACACAAAGCACTGAGAGATTCTACTATATGGGTCTCTAGTACACATTTTCTATTAATCTATTCATTTTCATTATCATATGTCATCCTCTAGTGCAGGGGTTCCCAACCCCATTTTACTTTATTAAATTTGCATCCCTCAATTGAAGAAAAATACTGTCACTGTCTCAAGGTTTTTGGTCTCCTGGTATCATTTTGTTCAGCTTTGCACATCATTAGCCTGTTTTATTTATTTATTTATTTCTCTGTAAATAACACACTCTGGCCAGGTCCTGGAATAATAATGTACCGTAGTTATTTGTTGAATATATGCATTTTTTGTATAATGCTTCAAATCTATTAAGGCCTCACGCACCCTCTAGTGGCAAACTAGATATTATGCACCACTATCCTGTTCTGATAATAATGTTCTAATGTGTGTGATTCCATTACATTATTGTTCTAATTAAATAATATCTACTGTCTATGTTCAAAGGTATTAATGGGAGTGGATGATGCTCTGACCTGCAACAGACAACGCATGGGATAGACAGAGATATCTCTATGTTATTTAGCAAGTTGTTACAAAAGGGAATAACCTATGCTGAACGTAACTCTTTATTATTAGCACATATCAGGCATTGAAATAACAACATCCTAATTGTCTGTTAGATACAATGATTGATACACAACAAACTAATGAGAACAGTGACCAAGTAACTATCACAATGTCTGTCACTAATTTAAAGAAAAAAGTCGTCTTGCATGCTTTCATCTCTATGTATGTATTTAGTTGCTAATTCTAATGTTACTAAATCATGATTTTGTCTGTCAAGTCTATTTGCTATAAAGAAAATCATATAGGGTGCCGAGGGTAATCATTAAGGCCACATGACTGAAGAGGATATATTTCTGTTTGGTTTCATATAAAGTACATTCCATGAACCAGGACTCGGTCTGACCCAAAATGGACTATTTTTATGTGTGATAGTTTGATAAGTGTTTCATAAATCATGTAAAGTATTGATAATACACATGGACTGGTTGCTGCATACTTACCATTAGGGTTATGGTATGAATGTGCCTTCTGAGCCACTTGCTTTTCAGTCACCCTCAATATTCAGTTAATTATTGGGTATATCTTGTATACCCAGGTTTAGAATCCTAGGAGCATTGTGGTTTGTCCTTGATCTATCTGTACAGTACTGCTTTACACTTTCCTCTGCTTTTATTATATTGAGGTTAAAGCCATATGTTAGGCTATCATATGAGATTTCTTGTTTGCTAATTTGTCATTTAATTTTCTTACTTCTATGCTATGAGATCAACTTCATGAGTTATACCTTGCTTGTGATTAAAATAGGCTACATATGTGTCTGTCTATGTTAATAAATGTATATACCAGCAATAAACTCATCCCAATTAATAAAAACAAATATGGAATTGATTTGGTTAGAGTTAGTGTGTGTGTGTATATGTATGTGTGTGTGTGTGCATGTGTGCATCTTCCTGAATCCCCGGCACTGTTCATTTCAGCGTGTACCCCCATGCCGCAAATTCATATATATACAGTATATATATATATATAAGTGTTGGTGCCAGACGGGTATGAGTATTTCAGAAAGTGCTGATCTACAGGGATTTTCCCGCACAACCATCTTTATGGGTAACAGAGAATGGTAAGAAAAACAGAAAATATCCAGTGATCGGCAGTTCTCTGGGCGAAAATGGTGGTGGTTGTGTAATGGTGTGGGGGATATTTTCTTGGCACAAATCATCAGCAACTGCGTAATATTATAATGTCAACATGGACCAAAATCTCGAAGGAATGTTTCCAGCACCTTGTTGAATCTATGCCACAAAGAATTAAGACAGTTCTGAAGGCAAAAGAGGGGGTCCAACCCAGTACTAGCAAGGCCTAATAAAGTGGCCGGTGAGTGTATACGTCCACTTGTTTGAATTAATCAAGATTATCAATGTGGAAAAGAGGCCTCATGGTCAAATTAAAATGGGCAATCTTTTTTTATGTGTATATTGTACATTGTCTTTACCTCCTGGTACAGACAATGCTCCCAGGTACAGACAATATTCCTCTAGGAATAATCAAGATCTTCAGCAAAGGGAGTTGTAATATTTAACACACGACACAATCGTAGCATCAACTCAACATGCATTTACTTTTTTCAAATCAATTGACAGAACAGAGCAATATATCACACATCATCGCTTAGGCCTAACACCACAATAGCAGAACAATCGAACAGTCATATTGGAACTCTGATACATCACTGCTAACCCAGTGTGCAGACATAACATCTCCCCCCCCGGGCAGGAGTTCAAACATGAAATGTTGAGACAAAGTCCTCTAGGTGGCCAGGGCGTGAACGTGTGCGAGCATGAATGTGAAACCAAACAGAACTTCAAACTAAAGAACATTAAGCATGCAGTAATGCTGAAATTAGGCACAAATCACAAATTCAAACTCCTCTTTGAAACAAAACTACGCCCACACCCATGGGACTCAGTGGCTGAAGCTGTCGACCAGGTGTTTGGAGTCCCAGGGTCCTGCGCCATTGGAGAGGAACTGGTGTTTGACAACCATCTTGGCATTCTGATAGAGACTGGCTTCCAACTGAAACAAGAAGGAACACATCACACAAAATTCACATTCATGCTGTCAACACAATCTTGGCCAGATGATATTCGGTAGCACATGATATGGCTACGATGTCGCCTATATGCAGTGCAGACAAATACAGGTCCAAGGGTGCCAGGATATCTACTGATTCATGGCTCAACAACTCACCTTGGCACTGTGATAGGTTTGGAGGTTTGGAGGTTCAGTAGAGAACATTGCCCACTCAGCTTTGCAATTTTGCAGAAGTAACAGTAGAGGGCTCTCTTGCACAGTCTGCTGGAGAAGCCAGGCCCACTCACAGCTGGGGAGCTAAGGGGCCAGAGAGAGCATTACGCCTACATAGAAAGCTCCCTCCACAATGAAATTATACATTTACATAATTTGTTTTTAAATGTTTGACATTTACCAGACGCTTTTATCCAAAGCAACTTACAAACGTGTCTAACAAGTAAGTGAATCACATCAGTCATCATAAGAACAAATCTATGCTAGGAGCAGGTGCTATTGGCAGTCACAATGCTAGAAGAAGGAAGGATCTTTTTTATATATACAGTAGAGCAGGGGTGCTCACACTTTTTAGGCTTGTGAGCTACTTTTCAAATGACCAGCTCAACAAGATCTACCAACCAAATAAAACATATTGCCATTGCTGCGAACACAAAAATGTACTGTAATAATAACAAATTAAGGCCACGCTACACTGTTTCAAAACCAAAGAAGAGATTTATTAAACTATATAACAAATATTCACACTGGTAGTCCATTAACATTAACATTAACTCAGGAGCTCTGAGTGGTTTACACCAGACTGGCCAGTGCCAAGCCAGGTGCCATCGACGTCTCCGGGCGGCGGAGTGTGTGTGTGTGTGTGTGTGTGTGTGTGTGTGTCTGTCTGTCTGTCTGTCTGTCTGTCTGTCTGTGTGTGTGTGTGTGTGTCTGTCTGTCTGTCTGTCTGTGTGTGCATGTGTGTGTGTGTGTGTGTGTGTGCGTTGTGAGGCGGCGCGGGGCTGAGTGACGCCCTCTCCTGTGTGGTCCAGATGGGAGGAGTCCCCGGCTACTTAAAAAAAAAACAAAAACAAAATGTGACAAAAAACAACTTTTTTTTTCCTTTTTTTTTTTCAATGCCGTGTGATCTACCCACACTACCTTCGCGATCGACGTAATGAGCACCCCTGCAGTAGAGGAACTGTACAGGGTAGTGGGGAGTGAAGAGGTCTTTACAGTCAAGATGGACAGGCAAGATGTAGTCTGAAGAGATGGGTCTTCAGTACCCATCAGACTTCATTGTAATGGTAGTATACCAAGTACGGTAAGTATGAAAGTAGTCATCGAGATCATCTATGTTTCATCAAAAATACTTAAATTGTTCCCATGTTACGAGCATCGTCTACCAGTAGCACCATTGACTTACCCATCGACAACAAAGCCTGTTGTGCTGTCCAGCACCTCGATGCTCAGGTCCCCGAGGCACCAGTTGATGCTGAGGTCTTTGCTTTGTTGAGGCGCCACCCCGTCACAACCGAGGAAGAATATCCTCTGTTTCCTAAAGGGTGGGACCAGCTGCTCCTCCCAGTCATCCCCCAGGCGATTGTTGATTGCGTCCGACACGTTGTCCAAGTTATAGCTGGAGTCACCTGAACGGACCAGTAAACCAGAACCAAGTTCTCAAAATTCCTTCTTAACCAGTTAAGGCCCCAATACAATTCTAGAACACTGCTGTAGATTGCTGAGAATTGTCAAGATAAAGATAAAATATTAGAACAAGCCTGAGAAAAGTATCACACACCAGTATTACACAGCACATTATTCAGGGAAAACAGACTAGATTGAGAAAGATTCGGTGACTATTTCAAAATGTACCAAAAGTCAGCATTAAGATTCTGGTTGTTGTGTTTGTATTATGGTTTGAAAACCAAAGCCGTCAACGGCTACTTACCGTAGAACATAGAACAGCCATTCCTGGCCGGGGGACGGGGGGGACTAGAGGCTTAATACCTCCCAGTGTCACTGGGGCACTGTCCGTCAGTCCTACAAGGGAGGGCGGCCTATGCTACTGTGATTGTAATGCATCCTTGGTTACTTACCTAGGACCACATTGATGATGTAGAGTGGCTCAATGAAGTGGCTCAGCAGCGCCCCCTGGACCCCGGTGACGGCCCAGCGGCAAAGTTTGTCACTGTCGGACATGCAGCAGACCCGGGCGCCCCACACACCCGGATGGAGGAGAGACACAGGGATCAGAGAGCCCTTAGCATGGTACTGCAGCATCAGGGAACTGTAGAGATTCTGGGACTTCCTATGGGGACAGAGGATGCACACAATCACTCTCACTGGGTCACTCAATTAGATCACTAAATTAGTGAAAAGTAAACTGCCCCAAAATGTAATTCCCATCCAATTCTTACACTTCTGAGTGGATGCAAGCAATTAAGATTTCCGCATTGGACACTCAAGCGCAGCCAGTATGAAAATGCACACACTCACTAGGGATGCTCCGATCTGGATTTTTGGGGCCGATACCGATCACCGATTTTTTTCCTCAAGATCAACCGATACCGATTTTTTTTAAATACATAACTGTAGGCCTACTGACTGGATAGCCTACATATTTTTTGCTTTTTAGACAAAAGTTTTGATCCATTAGGCACCAAGCAAACGCAGACCCATTTTTATGGCATAGTAAAAGTCTGGCCTATCACCCAGTTAGGGCCTGAAGCCCAAGTCAGTGATATGGCTGTATAAAAGACATCATAAACGTGGCCTTCATGGTTTACATACTGTTACATTCCCTAGGAAAAAAAAAAAAAAACGTTTTTTGCGATCGGCCATTTTTGCCGATCACTGATCGAGTCATTTGGAGTGAAATCGGCCGATTTAAATCAGTGGCCGATAAATCGGAGCATCCCTAACACTCACATGTAACCGCACTGTGCTGCCCCTCTTGGGGTCTGGTTGGTGTAGAGGTGAAGGTAGGTTTTGGGCTTGAGCTGGAGCAGGTGGCTGTCTGAGTTTCCCTCATAGATGGAGCGCTCCTTGCACTTTGGGTCATGGCTGAAGAACAGCAGAAGCTGCTTGTACAAGAACCTGAATAGAAATACAGGATCGGACACATCATTTGCTAGTCTCCAGTATTAATAGCTAAACAAACCAAACAAGTGAGTGAAGTGAGTAAGTAAGTCCAGACGATCCAACAAAACTCCTGTCAGGCTGATGTACCTTTGGAGAGCCCGTTTGGCGATGACCATGGCATGGCAGTCATGCACCATGGTGCCACTGAAGCAGAGCCAGTCACTGCAGCTTGACTCGCCTGTGCCCAACGCCACAACGTTGTAGCGCACATAGGACTGGCCCCAAGTGTCACACAGCTCTGGAGAGGGAATAATGTGGGAGAATCACATCCATAAACTATTCACAATCTATAGACACATATATATATATATATATATATAACACATGGACGACACATAAACTGTGTGTGCGTACATTAGACATGCTCATCAAAAATAGGTGTCATTTACAGTCGTTAACATATTTTTGTAGTGTATTATTATTGAATAGATTCCAGGGACGGAGTTGAAAAGGTGAGAAGGTCAACGAGAGTTGTGGAAACAGACCTTCTTGGGGGGTTCGGATGCATACAAATAAAAAAAGACGTGATTTTGGATTAAAAATGGAAAAGGTGACTAGTTTGCATCCCTGAGATTCCCCAGTGAGCAGAGAGAAGACCTCACCTCTCTCCAGGACGAAGGCAGCCAGGCTGCTCTTGCAGCTGTGGAACTGGGCACACTCCCCCAGGAGGTCGTCAAACACGTTACTGGACACTGCTGCCATCCGATGCATGTGCCAGTCAGTGTAACCCACTAGAAAAGCAGATGCTTTCAGAGTCAGAAGAAGAGATGTACTAACCCTGACTCTTGGCAGATCATGCAGTATGTAGGCTACAGTATGGAAGACTATTCAATCAAACTGTTAGAAAAGGCAAACAGGTTTATGCCCCATGTTATAATCCTCAAGCCTAGCTGTGAATGTTTCCACTGACTTCCATCACAAAATAACCTGTTCCCTTCTAAATACACTCACAAGTTGTTTAATATGAATTCAATATCAGTTTGATCATCAAGTGAGAGCACCTGGCCCCTAACCTTCACTCTTGGGGCTGCTCTGCAGGTTGTTTGACTGGTCCTGGAGCCCCAATTTCAGGAAGCTGTTGTCCAACTTGGGTGGGGATGTGCCAAGGAGGGAGAGGCCATCACTGTCGTCATCATCAGAGTCGTCCTCCTTCTCCTTCTCCTTCTCCTTCTCCTCCAGCATTGGGTCAGGCAGTATAAGGCTATGCAGGGGTTTGGCGAGGGAAGACCTCATGGGCCTATAGTCCTCTGGTAGAAGAGCCCCAAAAACGTCTGGGTTACTGGAATCAGTGTCACCACTTACACAGAAATGTCCTCCAAAAGCGCCGCTGCTGCTGCCCCTGTGCATAAGAGAGGCCGCCGTTCTAGGCAGCCGGCTACTTACAACATCTTCGTCCACCATGATTAGTACCTGCAGTGAAAACAGAACACATGGGAATTCATTTAACACATGCATCAGTTGTTAGAAAGAGATGCCATTCGTAAACTAAAGTAAAGGCTAAAGGATACATCTGAACGGTAGGCCATTGTGATGGTAGTCCGTGTTAAGACCTAGCATTGTAGTACCACTGCACTGGACTGGCATCTTATGAGATGCTTTCGTGGATTTTTTCATAAAAACATGTTCTGATACAACAACACTAGAACCGTGTGTATGATTATCTGCAAATGTCTCCCTCACATTAAAATGCTGCTGGCATCCCGAACGACATCTGTGGTTGAAGTATGGTGGAAGAAAAAAAAAAAGCGCACGTGCAGTTTTGGCTAAACTAATTAGCTATAGGTAGCTAGCAGGTGGCGCGGTGCAGACTCAATTACTGTATGAGTTAAGTTCATTCATTTACTGTATGAGTGAAGTTACGGAGCTAATATATAGCATTACTCTGTGTTGTAAGAATGATCTCTGTGAGAGATATTTATCGTTTTATCTTACCTGGCTTGTTGATACCGGGCTCATGATATGACAACGCAGGGATAGATGTGACTGAACATAAGTTATACTGCACATACAGGGGCGCCGCTAGGGGGTGGTAAGTTAGGACGATTCTAAGCGCCCAGCACTGACAGGGGCGCATGATAATCATTTTTTAAAAATACATTATATTTATAAATAATAATATTATTATTATTATCATAAGGACGTTAATGTAGCCGACTTCAAATTATAATTCTATGTATTAAAAAAACTCACAAAAGAAACAAACTGGAGTTTTGTTTCTCTGTTTAACAAAATTGAGCCTTATTATTTACCCCTCTATTTATTCATTGCATGGTTCAGTCCACCGCGCGCGAGCTGCTACCAGCACACCTGATTCAACTAAACCATAATTGCTTTGTACTTGATTAGTTGAATCAGGTGTGCTGGTGGTGGAACAGATCAAATATATGGTGCGGCTGGGGTGCCCCGAGGAGAGGGTTGGGAAACGTTACCGCAAATAGTCTGACAAGGAGAGAGAGGATGTCGTGAAAGCCAAAGCCAAAGTCAGGGTCTCAAAAGAGAAAAGTAAAAGTAAAGAACGAGGAGAGTGACAAAAAAGGGCGACAGCTAGTCACAAAGTAAAAAAAAGAAGAAGAAGGGTATTCATTCACAGACCTTCTTTTGGGGCCCATAACATGTAGGCTATCAAGACCAGTGTTTCTCAACCCTCTCCTCGGGGCGCCCCAGCCGCTCCACATATTTGATCTGTTCCACCACCAGCACACCTGATTCAACTAATCAAGTCCAAATCATAATTGCTTTGGACTTGATTAGTTGAATCAGGTGTGCTGGTGGTGGAACAGATCAAATATGTGGAGCGGCTGGGGCGCCCCGAGGAGAGGGTTGAGAAACACTGATCTAGACAACAGTGGTTTAGTGATCTAATCACTGCGTGGATGATCTAGTTAGCTCGCTATAGCTATATATATATATATATATATATATATATATATATATATATATATATATATATATATAGCTATAGCTTCAAGTAAAGTTAACTTACAGTGCACTGTGTGAACACGACGGGACATTATTTTGTCACATACGAACCGACAGAGAATACCGGTAAGTAAATTACAGTGTGGGGAGCATGGCGCGTTCTGGCCTGCAGAGGGAGCCAGACTGCGGTTGTGGGGGGAATAATGAGCCGATTACGGACAGGTGTCAGTGATCAGACTCGTTATCCCACTGGTCTATTTAACCTGTGTGTGTTTGTTCCCTCGGGAGATGAGGGGGCAGGAAGTACCTGCCGCACGGAGACGCACTGTGGGAGACAGAGAGAGAGAGAGAGAGAGAGCCGGGGCGAGGACGCACGAGATCCCGAAAGGGGGTGTGGTGCGGGGAACCGGGCGAACGGAGCGGGTCCCGAAAGGGAAGCAGCGGGGAGAGAACGAGGGCTCGGCCGGGGAGCGAACGGGTCCCGAGAGGGAAGCAGAGGGGGGAAAGACTCGCTCAGCTGTGCGGGACTTAAATAAATACCTATTCTGCACCTGTTCCTCTGTGTCGACCTCCCTCTGTGCATAGAGACCCTTACATACAGACAATTATACAATCGGGCCTATACAATTGAACATGTTAATAAATGAGGCGTACTGTCTAAAACAGGGTGGTTGCCCAAAGAAGAAAACATTATGATGCATTTGTCCTGCTTAGATTGCAATTGTGCTACTTAGTTTTAGGATGACTGGGATGCATTTATCGAATTTCATTCAATGTGCGCATGAAAGGAATGCAAACTGGTGGGAGGAGGGATAGGGTTATCTTTCCTTCTACAACTTTATCACACTGGGTCTTTTATAATTTCAGCCTCAAAACCTAAGGAACAACCATAAACAAATAGTTTGTTAACATACACCTGGAATGTGGTAGGTATGCAGATAGTGTTTATTTATTTTACCATTGTGTTATTGTTATTAGGTAATTGATCCTAACTGACTTGAATGAAACATTCAGAATTAGTTTTGAGCCTTACTCAATCATGAGAAATCAGGCAATCATGAGAGATCAGTCAAAAATACTTTGAACATACAGGTTGAACATTTTCAATTTCTTATTTCCATACCTTGTGACTCTTGCTGTGAAATTTCTGAGGCTCTGAATAATCTCTCTCAATTGTGCTTGCTAATTTGCATTCTCTGATGAAGCTTCCACTCTGATGAAACTTCCACTGCACTGCACTGAACATTTACATGAGTCCTCTGAACCAACCAAAATCCCTTTTAAAATACCTCATCAGCGTTTAACCATGGCAGGTATTGTACAATTTTGACATGACAATTGTATAATATATACTGTATTGTGTATATATGTTACGGTACATGTGGGAATACGGTACATGTGGGAAAAATAGGGTTATGGTTAGGTGCTACGTCGACTTAGTACATGCTGGCATGTCTAACCCTAATCCTACCCCTACCCCTAACCCTAACTCTAGCACCCTAGCACCTAACCCTAGTTTTCCCACATGTACCGTACCATATATACTGTATTGTTTCACGTAGTATTGCTATAAATCATGATCATGATTTAGATGTTGATTAACATGTGTTGATTCAAAACAAAAAAGACAAAACAAGACAAAAAAGAACACAATTAATACTTCCAACATTTATTCAACACATCTACCAAACATAAAACACAGAGTGAATAGTACAGTATCAAAAAAGTTTTGTTCTTTTAACTTCAAACTAAATCTTCAGACTTTTCTGTTTTTATTTTGCACATTATTGAACATGAACATGAATGTGAAACCAAACAGAACTTCAAACTAAAGAACATTAAGCATGCAGTAATGCTGAAATTAGGCACAAATCACAAATTCAAACTCCTCTTTGAAACAAAACTACGCCCACACCCATGGGACTCAGTGGCTGAAGCTGTCGACCAGGTGTTTGGAGTCCCAGGGTCCTGCGCCATTGGAGAGGAACTGGTGTTTGACAACCATCTTGGCATTCTGATAGAGACTGGCTTCCAACTGAAACAAGAAGGAACACATCACACAAAATTCACATTCATGCTGTCAACACAATCTTGGCCAGATGATATTCAGTAGCACATGATATGGCTACGATGTCGCCTATATGCAGTGCAGACAAATACAGGTCCACGGGTGCCAGGATATCTACTGATTCATGGCTCAACAACTCACCTTGGCACTGTGATAGGTTTGGAGGTTCAGTAGAGAACTTTGCCCACTCAGCTTTGCAATTTTGCAGAAGTAACAGTAGAGGGCTCTCTTGCACAGTCTGCTGGAGAAGCCAGGCCCACTCACAGTTGGGGAGCTAAGGGGCCGGAGAGAGCATTACGCCTACATAGAAAGCTCCCTCCACAATGAAATTATACATTTACATAATTTGTTTTTAAATGTTTGACATTTACCAGACGCTTTTATCCAAAGCAACTTACAAACGTGTCTAAAGTGAATCACATCAGTCATCATAAGAACAAATCTATGCTAGGAGCAGGTGCTATTGGCAGTCACAATGCTAGAAGGAAGGATCTTTTTTATATATACAGTAGAGGAACTGTACAGGGTAGTGGGGAGTGAAGAGGTCTTTACAGTCAAGATGGACAGGCAAGATGTAGTCTGAAGAGATGGGTCTTCAGTACCCATCAGACTTCATTGTAATGGTAGTATACCAAGTACGGTAAGTATGAAAGTAGTCATCGAGATCATCTATGTTTCATCAAAAATACTTAAATTGTTCCCATGTTACGAGCATCGTCTACCAGTAGCACCATTGACTTACCCATCGACAACAAAGCCTGTTGTGCTGTCCAGCACCTCGATGCTCAGGTCCCCGAGGCACCAGTTGATGCTGAGGTCTTTGCCGTGGCGAGAGCTGTGTTGAGGCGCCACCCCGTCACAACCGAGGAAGAATATCCTCTGTTTCCTAAAGGGTGGGACCAGCTGCTCCTCCCAGTCATCCCCCAGGCGATTGTTGATTGCGTCCGACACGTTGTCCAAGTTATAGCTGGAGTCACCTGAACGGACCAGTAAACCAGAACCAAGTTCTCAAAATTCCTTCTTAACCAGTTAAGGCCCCAATACAATTCTAGAACACTGCTGTAGATTGCTGAGAATTGTCAAGATAAAGATAAAATATTAGAACAAGCCTGAGAAAAGTATCACACACCAGTATTACACAGCACATTATTCAGGGAAAACAGACTAGATTGAGAAAGATTCGGTGACTATTTCAAAATGTACCAAAAGTCAGCATTAAGAAGATTCTGGTTGTTGTGTTTGTATTATGGTTTGAAAACCAAAGCCGTCAACGGCTACTTACCGTAGAACATAGAACAGCCATTCCTGGCCGGGGGACGGGGGGGACTAGAGGCTTAATACCTCCCAGTGTCACTGGGGCACTGTCCGTCAGTCCTACAAGGGAGGGCGGCCTATGCTACTGTGATTGTAATGCATCCTTGGTTACTTACCTAGGACCACATTGATGATGTAGAGTGGCTCAATGAAGTGGCTCAGCAGCGCCCCCTGGACCCCGGTGACGGCCCAGCGGCAAAGTTTGTCACTGTCGGACATGCAGCAGACCCGGGCGCCCCACACACCCGGATGGAGGAGAGACACAGGGATCAGAGAGCCCTTAGCATGGTAATGCAGCATCAGGGAACTGTAGAGATTCTGGGACTTCCTATGGGGACAGAGGATGCACACAATCACTCTCACTGGGTCACTCAATTAGATCACTAAATTAGTGAAATGTAAACTGCCCCAAAATGTAATTCCCATCCAATTCTTACACTTCTGAGTGGATGCAAGCAATTAAGATTTCCGAATTGGACACTCAAGCGCAGCCAGTATGAAAATGCACACACTCACTAGGGATGCTCCGATCTGGATTTTTGGGGCCGATACCGATCACCGATTTTTTTCCTCAAGATCAACCGATACCGATTTTTTTTAAATACATAACTGTAGGCCTACTGACTGGATAGCCTACATATTTTTTGCTTTTTAGACAAAAGTTTTGATCCATTAGGCACCAAGCAAACGCAGACCCATTTTTATGGCATAGTAAAAGTCTGGCCTATCACCCAGTTAGGGCCTGAAGCCCAAGTCAGTGATATGGCTGTATAAAAGACATCATAAACGTGGCCTTCATGGTTTACATACTGTTACATCCTCCTATGTTTTCTGTTCAGTTATCTGTCTTCCCCAGGGGAAAAAAATAAAAAAAAACAAAAAAAAAACGGTTTTTGCGATCGGCCATTTGGAGTGAAATCGGCCGATTTAAATCGGTGGCCGATAAATCGGAGCATCCCTAACACTCACATGTAACCGCACTGTGCTGCCCCTCTTGGGGTCTGGTTGGTGTAGAGGTGAAGGTAGGTTTTGGGCTTGAGCTGGAGCAGGTGGCTGTCTGAGTTTCCCTCATAGATGGAGCGCTCCTTGCACTTTGGGTCATGGCTGAAGAACAGCAGAAGCTGCTTGTACAAGAACCTGAATAGAAATACAGGATCGGACATCATTTGCTAGTCTCCAGTATTAATAGCTAAACAAACCAAACAAGTGAGTGAAGTGAGTAAGTAAGTCCAGACGATCCAACAAAACTCCTGTCAGGCTGATGTACCTTTGGAGAGCCCGTTTGGCGATGACCATGGCATGGCAGTCATGCACCATGGTGCCACTGAAGCAGAGCCAGTCACTGCAGCTTGACTCGCCCGTGCCCAACGCCACAACGTTGTAGCGCACATAGGACTGGCCCCAAGTGTCACACAGCTCTGGAGAGGGAATAATGTGGGAGAATCACATCCATAAACTATTCACAATCTATAGACACATATATATATATATATAACACACATGGACGACACATAAACTGTGTGTGCGTACATTAGACATGCTCATCAAAAATAGGTGTCATTTACAGTCGTTAACATATTTTTGTAGTGTATTATTATTGAATAGATTCCAGGGACGGAGTTGAAAAGGTGAGAAGGTCAACGAGAGTTGTGGAAACAGACCTTCTTGGGGGGTTCGGATGCATAAAAATAAAAAAAGACGTGATTTTGGATTAAAAATGGAAAAGGTGACTAGTTTGCATCCCTGAGATTCCCCAGTGAGCAGAGAGAAGACCTCACCTCTCTCCAGGACGAAGGCAGCCAGGCTGCTCTTGCAGCTGTGGAACTGGGCACACTCCCCCAGGAGGTCGTCAAACACGTTACTGGACACTGCTGCCATCCGATGCATGTGCCAGTCAGTGTAACCCACTAGAAAAGCAGATGCTTTCAGAGTCAGAAGAAGAGATGTACTAACCCTGACTCTTGGCAGATCATGCAGTATGTAGGCTACAGTATGGAAGACTATTCAATCAAACTGTTAGAAAAGGCAAACAGGTTTATGCCCCATGTTATAATCCTCAAGCCTAGCTGTGAATGTTTCCACTGACTTCCATCACAAAATAACCTGTTCCCTTCTAAATACACTCACAAGTTGTTTAATATGAATTCAATATCAGTTTGATCATCAAGTGAGAGCACCTGGCCCCTAACCTTCACTCTTGGGGCTGCTCTGCAGGTTGTTTGACTGGTCCTGGAGCCCCAATTTTAGGAAGCTGTTGTCCAACTTGGGTGGGGATGTGCCAAGGAGGGAGAGGCCATCACTGTCGTCGCTTTCACTGTCGTCATCATCAGAGTCGTCCTCCTTCTCCAGCATTGGGTCAGGCAGTATAAGGCTATGCAGGGGTTTGGCGAGGGAAGACCTCATGGGCCTATAGTCCTCTGGTAGCAGAGCCCCAAAAACGTCTGGGTTACTGGAATCAGGGTCACCACTTACACAGAAATGTCCTCCAAAAGCGCCGCTGCTGCTGCCCCTGTGCATAAGAGAGGCCGCCGTTCTAGGCAGCCGGCTACTTACAACATCTTCGTCCACCATGATTAGTGCCTGCAGTGAACACAGAACACATGGGAATTCATGTAACACATACATCAGTTGTTAGAAAGAGATGCCATTCGTAAACTAAAGTAAAGGCTAAAGGATACATCTGAACGGTAGGCCATTGTGATGGTAGTCCGTGTTAAGACCTAGCATTGTAGTACCACTGCACTGGACTGGCATCTTATGAGATGCTTTCGTGGATTTTTTCATAAAAACATTTTCTGATACAACAACACTAGAACCGTGTGTATGATTATCTGCAAATGTCTCCCTCACATTAAAATGCTGCTGGCATCCCGAACGACATCTGTGGTTGAAGTATGGTGGAAGAAGAAAAAAAAGCGCACGTGCCGTTTTGGCTAAACTAATTAGCTATAGGTAGCTAGCAGGTGGCGCTGTGCAGACTCAATTACTGTATGAGTTAAGTTCATTCATTTACTGTATGAGTGAAGTTAAGGAGCTAATATATAGCATTACTCTGTGTTGTAAGAATGATCTCTGTAAGAGATATTTATCGTTTTATCTTACCTGGCTTGTTGATACCGGGCTCATGATATGACAACGCAGGGATAGATGTGACTGAACATAAGTTATACTGCACATACAGGGGCGCCGCTAGGGGGTGGTAAGTTAGGACGATTCTAAGCGCCCAGCACTGACAGGGGCGCATGATAATCATTTTTAAAAAATACATTATATTTATAAATAATATTATTATTATTATAATAAGGACGTTAATGTAGCCGACTTCAAATTATAATTCTATGTATTAAAAAAACTCACAAAAGAAACAAACTGGAGTTTTGTTTCTCTATGTTTAACAAAATTGAGCCTTATTATTTACCCCTCTATTTATTCATTGCATGGTTCAGTCCACCGCGGGCGAGCTGCTACCAGCACACCTGATTCAACTAAACCATAATTGCTTTGTACTTGATTAGTTGAATCAGGTGTGCTGCAGTGGCGTGCAGTCAGGTGAGGCAGGGTAGGCAGTGCCTCACCCAGGCATTTAAGAAAGAAAAAGAATATCAGTCTTTTTAAAATATTTTTTTATTATTTTTTTATCTCAAAATTATATTTTTAATTTATTTTACTCATTATTCTTAACTTTAATGTGTTAATATGTTGTTAAAATAAAAATAAATGATGTAAAATGTGTTGTTATAAAAATATAATGCATGCCCTGGCACCAGGAGAGTTTGCTCCCAGAGGCTGAGGCAGACTGTGCTTGTGCTTCTGTGCTATGCGAAGTGACAGACCAACGGTTTCGTAGGTTTGCGCATGCGTAGTCTGTTCTCACATTGTCTTCATTGGAGGACGTTGAGGCACTGTGCCACGCTGCTTCTGACAGCATGATTGACAGTTTGCGTTTGGCTTGCCGTAGCGGCATCCTCTGCTGTTCGCGCCGCGGTTCTAGGTGAATGTTGGCAATGCCATACAGGCTGTTGCGCTACGCTATGTGTAGTTATGAGATAACAATACATTTGACATTTTTGACCAGCTATTTGATAGTATAGTATATATGGGCTATGTGATTGACTTTAGTATAGTATATTAGCCTACATTACAGTCATTTAGCCGACGCTTTTATTCAAAGCGACTTACAATAATTGCATTTAACGTAGGAGTGTACTGCTTTTTTAAGGCAAAATGAAGAATAGCAAACTAAAAATACAGTATAGCAATATAGCAATAGCAATAGCATAGAGAAGAATAGCAAACTAACAATACAATAGGTGCAGGGAGGATTCTGGTAGTAGACCTACTTCTTGAAGAAGTGAGTTTTGAGCCTGCGTTAAAAGATATAAGGGCTATTGATTGCCTTTATAGTATGCGCTATGCCATTTGAAGTCTGGCTGCTGCGTTAATCGCATGATTTTTTTTTAATAGCTCACTGCCTACCCAGCCAATGACCTCACTGCACGTTACTGGTGTGCTGGTGGTGGAACAGATCAAATATGTGGTGCGGCTGGGGTGCCCCGAGGAGAGGGTTGGGAAACGTTACCGCAAATAGTCTGACAAGGAGAGAGACGATGTCGTGAAAGCCAAAGCCAAAGTCAGGGTCTCAAAAGAGAAAAGTCAAAGTAAAGAACGAGGAGAGTGACAAAAAAGGGCGACAGCTAGTCACAAAGTAAAAAAAAGAAGAAGAAGGGTATTCATTCACAGACCTTCTTTTGGGGCCCATAACATGTAGGCTATCTAGACAACAGTGGTTTAGTGATCTAATCACTGCGTGGATGATCTAGTTAGCTCGCTATAGCTAATTAACATTAACTTCAAGTAAAGTTAACTTACAGTGCACTGTGTGAACACGACGGGACATTATTTTGTCACATACGAACCGACAGAGAATACCGGTAAGTAAATTACAGTGTGGGGAGCATGGCGCGTTGTGGCCTGCAGAGGGAGCCAGACTGCAGTTGTGGGGGGAATAATGAACCGATTACGGACAGGTGTCAGTGATCAGACTCGTTATCCCACTGGTCTATTTAACCTGTGTGTGTTTGTTCCCTCGGGAGATGAGAGGGGCAGGAAGTACCTGCCGCACGGAGACGCACTGTGGGAGACAGAGAGAGAGAGAGCCGCGGCGAGGACGCACGAGATCCCGAAAGGGGGTGTGGTGCGGGGAACCGGGCGAACGGAGCGGGTCCCGAAAGGGAAGCAGCGGGGAGAGAGCGAGGGCTCGGCCGGGGAGCGAACGGGTCCCGAGAGGGAAGCAGAGGGGGGAAAGACTCGCTCAGCTGTGCGGGACTTAAATAAATACCTATTCTGCACCTGTTCCTCTGTGTCGACCTCCCTCTGTGCATAGAGACCCTTACATACAGACAATTATACAATCGGGCCTATACAATTGAACATGTTAATAAATGAGGCGTACTAAACATAAACAACTGTCTAAAACAGGGTGGTTGCCCAAAGAAGAAAACATTATGATGCATTTGTCCTGCTTAGATTGCAATTGTGCTACTTAGTTTTAGGATGACTGGGATGAATTTATCGAATTTCATTCAATGTGCGTATGAAAGGAATGCAAACTGGTGGGAGGAGGGATAGGGTTATCTTTCCTTCTACAACTTTATCACACTGGGTCTTTTATAATTTCAGCCTCAAAACCTCAGGAACAACCATAAACAAATAGTTTGTTAACATACACCTGGAATGTGGTAGGTATGCAGATAGTGTTTATTTATTTTACCATTGTGTTATTGTTATTATTAGGTAATTGATCCTAACTGACTTGAATGAAACATTCAGAATTAGTTTTGAGCCTTACTCAATCATGAGAAATCAGGCAATCATGAGAGATCAGTCAAAAATACTTTGAACATACAGGTTGAACATTTTCAATTTCTTATTTCCATACCTTGTGACTCTTGCTGTGAAATTTCTGAGGCTCTGAATAATCTCTCTCAATTGTGCTTGCTAATTTGCATTCTCTGATGAAGCTTCCACTCTGATGAAACTTCCACTGCACTGCACTGAACATTTACATGAGTCCTCTGAACCAACCAAAATCCCTTTTAAAATACCTCATCAGCGTTTAACCATGGCAGGTATTGTACAATTTTGACATGACAATTGTATAATATATACTGTATTGTGTATATATGTTACGGTACATGTGGGAATACGGTACATGTGGGAAAAATAGGGTTATGGTTAGGTGCTACGTCGACTTAGTACATGCTGGCATGTCTAACCCTAATCCTACCCCTACCCCTAACCCTAACTCTAGCACCCTAGCACCTAACCCTAGTTTTCCCACATGTACCGTACCATATATACTGTATTGTTTCACGTAGTATTGCTATAAATCATGATCATGATTTAGATGTTGATTAACATGTGTTGATTCAAAACAAAAAAGACAAAAAAGAACACAATTAATACTTCCAACATTTATTCAACACATCTACCAAACATAAAACACAGAGTGAATAGTACAGTATCAAAAAAGTTTTGTTCTTTTAACTTCAAACTAAATCTTCAGACTTTTCTGTTTTTATTTTGCACATTATTGAACATGAACATGAATGTGAAACCAAACAGAACTTCAAACTAAAGAACATTAAGCATGCCGTAATGCTGAAATTAGGCACAAATCACAAATTCAAACTCCTCTTTGAAACAAAACTACGCCCACACCCATGGGACTCAGTGGCTGAAGCTGTCGACCAGGTGTTTGGAGTCCCAGGGTCCTGCGCCATTGGAGAGGAACTGGTGGTTGACAACCATCTTGGCATTCTGATAGAGACTGGCTTCCAACTGAAACAAGAAGGAACACATCACACAAAATTCACATTCATGCTGTCAACACAATCTTGGCCAGATGATATTCGGTAGCACATGATATGGCTACGATGTCGCCTATATGCAGTGCAGACAAATACAGGTCCAAGGGTGCCAGGATATCTACTGATTCATGGCTCAACAACTCACCTTGGCACTGTGATAGGTTTGGAGGTTCAGTAGAGAACTTTGCCCACTCAGCTTTGCAATTTTGCAGAAGTAACAGTAGAGGGCTCTCTTGCACAGTCTGCTGGAGAAGCCAGGCCCACTCACAGTTGGGGAGCTAAGGGGCCGGAGAGAGCATTACGCCTACATAGAAAGCTCCCTCCACAATGAAATTATACATTTACATAATTTGTTTTTAAATGTTTGACATTTACCAGACGCTTTTATCCAAAGCAACTTACAAACGTGTCTAACAAGTAAGTGAATCACATCAGTCATCATAAGAACAAATCTATGCTAGGAGCAGGTGCTATTGGCAGTCACAATGCTAGAAGAAGGAAGGATCTTTTTTATATATACAGTAGAGGAACTGTACAGGGTAGTGGGGAGTGAAGAGGTCTTTACAGTCAAGATGGACAGGCAAGATGTAGTCTGAAGAGATGGGTCTTCAGTACCCATCAGACTTCATTGTAATGGTAGTATACCAAGTACGGTAAGTATGAAAGTAGTCATCGAGATCATCTATGTTTCATCAAAAATACTTAAATTGTTCCCATGTTACGAGCATCGTCTACCAGTAGCACCATTGACTTACCCATCGACAACAAAGCCTGTTGTGCTGTCCAGCACCTCGATGCTCAGGTCCCCGAGGCACCAGTTGATGCTGAGGTCTTTGCCGTGGCGAGAGCTGTGTTGAGGCGCCACCCCGTCACAACCGAGGAAGAATATCCTCTGTTTCCTAAAGGGTGGGACCAGCTGCTCCTCCCAGTCATCCCCCAGGCGATTGTTGATTGCGTCCGACACGTTGTCCAAGTTATAGCTGGAGTCACCTGAACGGACCAGTAAACCAGAACCAAGTTCTCAAAATTCCTTCTTAACCAGTTAAGGCCCCAATACAATTCTAGAACACTGCTGTAGATTGCTGAGAATTGTCAAGATAAAGATAAAATATTAGAACAAGCCTGAGAAAAGTATCACACACCAGTATTACACAGCACATTATTCAGGGAAAACAGACTAGATTGAGAAAGATTCGGTGACTATTTCAAAATGTACCAAAAGTCAGCATTAAGATTCTGGTTGTTGTGTTTGTATTATGGTTTGAAAACCAAAGCCGTCAACGGCTACTTACCGTAGAACATAGAACAGCCATTCCTGGCCGGGGGACGGGGGGGACTAGAGGCTTAATACCTCCCAGTGTCACTGGGGCACTGTCCGTCAGTCCTACAAGGGAGGGCGGCCTATGCTACTGTGATTGTAATGCATCCTTGGTTACTTACCTAGGACCACATTGATGATGTAGAGTGGCTCAATGAAGTGGCTCAGCAGCGCCCCCTGGACCCCGGTGACGGCCCAGCGGCAAAGTTTGTCACTGTCGGACATGCAGCAGACCCGGGCGCCCCACACACCCGGATGGAGGAGAGACACAGGGATCAGAGAGCCCTTAGCATGGTACTGCAGCATCAGGGAACTGGGATTCAGGGAGTTCCTATGGGGACAGAGGGTGCACACAATCACTCTCACTGGGTCACTCAATTAGATCACTAAATTAGTGAAATGTAAACTGCCCCAAAATGTAATTCCCATCCAATTCTTACACTTCTGAGTGGATGCAAGCAATTAAGATTTCCGCATTGGACACTCAAGCGCAGCCAGTATGAAAATGCACACACTCACATGGAACCGCACTGTGCTGCCCCTCTTGGGGTCTGGTTGGTGTAGAGGTGAAGGTAGGTTTTGGGCTTGAGCTGGAGCAGGTGGCTGTCTGAGTTTCCCTCATAGATGGAGCGCTCCTTGCACTTTGGGTCATGGCTGAAGAACAGCAGAAGCTGCTTGTACAAGAACCTGAATAGAAATACAGGATCGGACACATCATTTGCTAGTCTCCAGTATTAATAGCTAAACAAACCAAACAAGTGAGTGAAGTGAGTAAGTAAGTCCAGACGATCCAACAAAACTTCTGTCAGTCTGATGTACCTTTGGAGAGCCCGTTTGGCGATGACCATGGCATGGCAGTCATGCACCATGGTGCCACTGAAGCAGAGCCAGTCACTGCAGCTTGACTCGCCCGTGCCCAACGCCACAACGTTGTAGCGCACATAGGACTGGCCCCAAGTGTCACACAGCTCTGGAGAGGGAATAATGTGTAATCACATCCATAAACTATTCACAATCTATAGACACATATATATATATATATATATATATAACACACATGGACGACACATAAACTGTGTGTGCGTACATTAGACATGCTCATCAAAAATAGGTGTCATTTACAGTCGTTAACATATTTTTGTAGTGTATTATTATTGAATAGATTCCAGGGACGGAGTTGAAAAGGTGAGAAGGTCAACGAGAGTTGTGAAAACAGACCTTCTTGGGGGGTTCGGATGCATAAAAATAAAGAAAAGACGTGATTTTGGATTAAAAATGGAAAAGGTGACTAGTTTGCATCCCTGAGATTCCCCAGTGAGCAGAGAGAAGACCTCACCTCTCTCCAGGACGAAGGCAGCCAGGCTGCTCTTGCAGCTGTGGAACTGGGCACACTCCCCCAGGAGGTCGTCAAACACGTTACTGGACACTGCTGCCATCCGATGCATGTGCCAGTCTTTGATTGATTGATTGAAAACTTTATTAGAAGATTTGCAGAAGTAGGTACATGAAAGTACATATTACATACAAGGTCAACTAACAGGATAAAAACCCAAGAAAGCCACTGGCTTATTTCAATTGGGGTCCTTGATTCTCAATTCATCGTTACATGTAAGACAGACAAAAAAAAACTAGTACTATCTACAAGATAATACAGACAAATAACTAGTACTATCTACAAGATAAATATACATCCATCATGGGAAGAACAATACAACAAAACATTAGGTATGTACAGCGGGTAGGACAGTTGGGGACATACACCACAGGTGGGGGCGGGGGACAAAACACAAAGTATGTACAGTGGGTAGTTCGGGTCTTTTAATCTGATTTTTGATTTAGAGGGTCCAGTTACGGATTGCAGCCTCCTGTAAATGTTTTTTGAGAGTGGTTTTGAAGGTGGGCAGTGTTTTGCACTCCTTTAAGATTATAGGAAGGGCGTTCCACATTTTTACTGCATAGTTTGCAAACGAGTTTAACCCCTTGTTTGTGGTGCAACGCGGTTGAACGTGGTTCGTGGAGCTTCCTCTGGTATTGTATGTGTGGACGTTGTTCACTTTTTGGAAGTATGTTGACAGGTACTTGGGTGTCTTTGTGGTGTAGCGTATCTTGAAGACCAGGCCCAGTGCAAGCTGCTGCACTCTGTCAACTACTCGTAGCCAATCAAGGCTAAAAAAATGAGCAGCGGTTAGATGTGTCCTAGGGTTGAGGCCTAGCAGAAGCCTAACCAGTTTATTTTGGGCTGTCTGGAGTCTTGTTTTATGGGCCTTTGTGGTTCTATAGTACCATGATGTTACGGCATAGTCGAAGTGACATTGAATGAGAGCTCCTGATAGGGTCCTCAGTGTGTTTTTACTGACAAGTGAGGATATCCTGTACAATAATCTAGTTCTATGGTTCACTTTTTTGATTACTTTTGCTGCCATTTTATCTCCGGAAAGATTTGCCTCTAAGATGGAGCCCAGGTATGTAATATCCTCTTTTCTTGTGATATTAATGTTACCCACTTTTATTTTAAAATGTTCAGCCTTTCTGAGTTTAGATGGGGATCCGTATAGGATGGTTTCAGTTTTACCTAGGTGTATTGATAGTTTATTGTCAGCTAGCCAGATGCAGATTCTACTCAGTTCAGTGCTTAGCGCTTTTTCCACCTGCAATATGTCCCTGTCAGAGACCAGCAGAGCCGAGTCATCCGCGAACAGGAACAAATTGCAATCACATGCTGATGACATGTCATTCACATATATTAGGAACAGTAAAGGTCCCAATATGCTTCCTTGTGGAACGCCGCAGGTCACTGGGAGGGGACGACGACAGTGTTCCGTTCACACTAACCACCTGTTCCCTCCCCTCTAAGTAGGATTGCATCCAGCTCACCGATGTTCTATCGAACCCAATTGCTTTCAGTTTATCTAACAATATGTGGTGATCTACTGTGTCGAAGGCCTTCTGGAGGTCCAGCATGACCATGCCGCAGTACTTGCCCGAGTCCACCTCATGGTTGATGTGGTCGTTCAAATAGAGAAGGCATGTGTCAGTGGAATGGGATGTTCTGAATCCTGATTGAAATTCATACATCAGATTTTTTTCGGTAAGGTACCTATCAACCTGTTCATAAACTATTTTTTCCATAAGTTTCGAGATGGAATTAAGAATAGAAACAGGTCGGTAGTT
This sequence comes from Nansenia antarctica, assembly GCF_963989245.1. NCBI lineage: Eukaryota > Metazoa > Chordata > Actinopteri > Argentiniformes > Microstomatidae > Nansenia > Nansenia antarctica. Next base: position 46,902,872 of record NC_137676.1, read on the forward strand.
GCCTGGGTCTAATTTGCTTCCTTTTTTATACAGTGGGGTTACCCTTGCTATTTTAAAGTCAAGGGGGACGTGTCCCTGTTTGATGGAGAGGTTTATTATGTGGGTGATGATTGGGGTAATGGAGGCAGCTGAGTCTTTTAGAAATCTGGCTGGAATATTGTCATGGCCCGTGGCCTTTTCTGAGTGTAGAGCGCCCAGCTTTTTAAATACCTCATCGTTTGACACCATGGAGAGTTTAAAATCATCTTTGCGTACACCCAGTTTATTGTAGAACGCACGGATGTGCTCTACACCATAACGCCCTGAGTGGGGTGGTAGATTGTTAACTAATTTAGTGGCTATGGTTGTAAAGAAAGTGTTTAAGCACTTAGCCACATCCAGCTTGTCTGTAAAGAGAGAATCTCCAGATTTTATGCTGATGTTTGTAGACCTGGTTTTGAGTTTTTGACTGCAACCTAGTTGGCTATTAAGTAGCTTCCAAAGGTCACGTGGTTTGTTTAAGTTTTCTTCGATTTTGTTATCGAGGTATTTTTTCTTAGCAGATTTGGTCATGGTAATTACCTGATTGCATAGTTTGTTGCATTGTTTTTTAATTTTCTCAAAGTGGGTTTTGAGATCTTCGTTTAAGTGTTTCACAAATTTTGATTTGCATTTTTGAACTTCAGAGCATTTTAGGTCTCTGACTTTCATAGCATTTAGAATGTCCGAATTCATCCATGATTCCGATCGGGCTTTAACCCTGGTGGTTCTCATGGGGGCTATACTGTCAATAATATTTAGGAATTTGGTTTTGAAACCTAGCCATGCCTCCTCAACCTGTGTGCTTTTTAGTTCATCTAACCAGTCTTGATTCTCCAGTTTATGGTTTAAGGCCTCACTAGAATAGGATTTAAGGGATCTAGTGGTTACAGTTTTATGACCGCCAGCCTTGGGTTTATGTTTTTTACGAGTGCAAAAGATCATGTAATGATCACTTAGCCCACATACAATAACCCCACTCTTGGAGATTTTGGACTCATCCGATGTTAGAATGAGATCTATGGTGGTTTGAGTAGAAATACACACCCTAGTGGGTTTGGTAATTTGTTGGCGGAGTCCGTGTAATTCAGAAAACCTAGTGAAGGATTTGAAGACGGATGCTTCATTTCTGAGCATGTCCGTGTTCCAATCCCCAATAAGAATCTTTTCCACACAGTCAACGTCATCCAAGCACCCCTCAAGAATATCATAGAAATCATTCTGATCGGGAGGTCTGTAGATAGTACCAACCAGCACCGGTTTTGCTTTGTTAAAGATAATTTCAACCCAAACAGATTCTAATTTGTCACGATTCAGGTCATACCGGGTGTTAAAGATAATATCAGGTCGTCGCCGGGTGGGGGAGGGAGGGGGGAATGTTGTTAGCATAGCTACCCTTTGTTTTGATAGCCTCGTCTGAATCCAGGAAGACCGCTGCTGGTTTGACGACGATGGCGTCGCTAGCAACATTTGCCTGGGAAAGGCACAGCTGCTCTCTGGCCAAACGTGTAGTCTGCCTGGTTGAAACTGGGCCGGGATTCAGCTGAATGTCTCCCGAGAGAAGTAGATAGAGACAGATCATGGTCCTACGGTCCATTCTACCTGCCGGGGGCTTGTTCTTCCGCGTCAGGTCAGCAGTCAGCGTTGTGTGAATAGTCGCAGTTCCGAAGTTTAAATACTTCTTTGCGGCGTGGAGATAAAAGTCGCTATGGGTCTCATTTTTTCCAATAAAGTTTGTCTCCTTCTCCATAAGATGTAAGTTCTGTGGTGATTTAATGTATAAATCCGTAATCCACAGAAGGAACAGGAGAAAGTGTGGAATAATCCTCGCCGTTGCGTTGTTGATGCGACTGCTCATGTTGACTGCTGGTCAGGTTCCAGTCAGTGTAACCCACTAGAAAAGCAGATGCTTTCAGAGTCAGAAGAAGAGATGTACTAACCCTGACTCTTGGCAGATCATGCAGTATGTAGGCTACAGTATGGAAGACTATTCAATCAAACTGTTAGAAAAGGCAAACAGGTTTATGCCCCATGTTATAATCCTCAAGCCTAGCTGTGAATGTTTCCACTGACTTCCATCACAAAACAACCTGTTCCCTTCTAAATACACTCACAAGTTGTTTAATATGAATTCAATATCAGTTTGATCATCAAGTGAGAGCACCTGGCCCCTAACCTTCACTCTTGGGGCTGCTCTGCAGGTTGTTTGACTGGTCCTGGAGCCCCAATTTTAGGAAGCTGTTGTCCAACTTGGGTGGGGATGTGCCAAGGAGGGAGAGGCCATCACTGTCGTCATCATCAGAGTCGTCCTCCTCCTCCTCCTCCAGCATTGGGTCAGGCAGTATAAGGCTATGCAGGGGTTTGGCGAGGGAAGACCTCATGGGCCTATAGTCCTCTGGTAGCAGAGCCCCAAAAACGTCTGGGTTACTGGAATCAGTGTCACCACTTACACAGAGAGCCCCAAAAACGTCTGGGTTACTGGAATCAGTGTCACCACTTACACAGAAATCTCGTCCAAAAGCGCCGCTGCTGCTGCCCCTGTGCATAAGAGAGGCCGCCTTTCTAGGCAGCCGGCTACGTACAACATCTTCGTCGGGGTCATCCCTATGTTTCCCGGGTCCTATGTTCCCCGGGTCCTATGTTCCCCGATTTCACACCAAAAAAGGGTTCTATGTTCCCCGCTTCCGAAAAAAGGTTCTATGTTCCCCGCTTCCGTGATTATTATTATTTTTTTTGTTATTTAAAAAACAACATACACAAATACATAATCATATATATTTTTTTTTTTACAACATACACAAATACATAATCATACTGTGGATTACTAATTGATAGACATTTACAGGAAATTGCAGGAACTATTATACATAGGAACAAAATTATTATGTGTACAACATTATTATTATTAACAAAATGATTATATGAACAAAACCTTTTGTAGGTAGGACACTATTGGACCTCGGCCCAAATCTAGTACTGAAGCTGACCCCCCATGCTAAACCATTTGGAAGTACAGTATACTAGGACTCCAATTCAGACACACTGGGGTCTGTCACAAATCTACTAACTCTAATCAGCCTGGTCTCACACGGCAGACGGCAGAATTCGACGTTTATGGACAAACGTCGAATTCTGACGTGAGATTGCATCCAAACGTCGAATTCCGACGTGACATTTGCATCCAAACGTCGAATTCCGACGTGACATTGGGGTAGCTCGTTCTGATAGCGCAGGGGTGCGCCTGTTATGTGCGCCTGTCTGGGCTTCTCTCGGGATTATTCCATTTTGAATTGGAAACCCTATGGTTACCCTAACCCTAACCCTAACCTTAACCCTAACCCTTACCCTAACCTTAACCTTAACCCTAACCCTAACCCTAACCCTAACCCTAAATGTGGCCTAACTAATTAATGCAAGTGCAATTCAAAATGGAATAATCCCGAGAGAAGCCCCGACAGGCGCACATAACAGGTGCACCCCTGCGCTATCAGAACGAGATACCCCAATGTCACTGCAAATGTCACGTCGGAATTCAACATTTGGATGCGATCTCACGTCAGAATTCGACATTTGTCCATAAACGTCGAATTCTGACGTCTGCCGTGTGAGACCAGGTTGCTCTAATTATTTAAAATACAAATAAATAAACAAGAATGTGTTGTGTAACAACTCCCCCAAGATTCCCCTCCATCACAGAGAGACTAAACTGTCCTTCTGAAAGAGACTACACTGACATCCTCCATCCCAGACAGACTACAATGACCACCATCACAGTGTGACATGGGAGAGTTACTCCATATGAGAGTGGAGAAACGTATTCTCCAGGTAGCATGTGTTCCTGATGTTGTGGACTACTCTTTTATCAACAATTTCACAGTATTGCCCATTGGTGGCAGTTGAATTCATACCTATCCCAACAAGTTGGCGTGGTTCCCAAAAACATTTATGATGTAGGAACAGGAGGGTGTCAGTGATGGCTGAGGGTGGGAAGAGAAGCTTTGCTCCCTCCTTGTACTCTTCACAGCCTGTCAGGGGATCTTCTCTGTGGAGTGGCAGGAACACGGTCCCTTCAAACAGGAGCTGTGGATTCTCTGAAAATAAAAGACATCAAGTATTAAGGTAGGCTATAGATTCCCATCAATATTTTTTATACAAGGTCTTTCAGTAAGACTATTCTACCTGACATGGTAGCCCATATGCCTGTGATTTTCACCGGTGGCCTGTGGTTCCTGTCTTCACCAAGTAGGGTTGGGTTGAGTTGGGTTGGGGTTGTCTCCACAAATGACCCAACTCTGATAGTCTTTATATCAAATCTGAGAATGAAATTCAGTATGCTAATTATAAAAGGGGTATGCTATTGATAATAGCATATCATTTAGATTGTTTTTAATTTATTATTTTAGATAATTCATTATTTTAAAATATTATTTTCTTTAGATAAACAACTAAAATAAAAAATCTAAATTAGATGCTATTGATACTGCATAGAAACACATTGATATAATATACTTGTATGTTTCAGGGGACAATGTTGCACTCTGATATTTAGTGTGTCTCTGTGCTGCTTGAGGCCCGTCTACTGAGGCTGAAAGGACAGTATATGCAGGGCCTCAGAGATCTGGCTTCGTACTGGAGGGCTGTCAGTCGTAGCGTCCGTATGGGCTAGATCTTTTTGATTTTTTCATTTTTCCACATTTATTTTGATAGCACTTTGGCCTATGTTGTTGTTATTATTATTGTTATTGGCCTAATTTTGTTATTGTTATTATGATTATGATTATTGTTATTGTTATTATTATGTTATTGTTATTGGCCTAAATATTGTTATTATGTATGCACAAACATAGTCTATTTTTTGGGGTTGGTTGCAATAAAAGCCTATATTTTGGATTGATATCTCTACTGTATTTATTTGATTCCGTTTGACAAAAATATAGAAAAAATATTTAATAATGTGTATATATATATATGTATATATCACATGTGTTCTTTTAGGAATATAAGATTTTCAATTCCATCTCGAAAATGATCTATCTAGGGAGTTATATAAAATGCTGAGACAATACTATGACATTGATTATTACATAATATATATTATGTATATTGATACATATGATTATGTATTTGTGTATGTTGTTTTTTAAATTTCAGATTTCAGATTCAGATTCATTTATTTATTCAAGGGACAGTGCATATTAATAAAACAAAAATAAATTGTAAATACGCCAGAGTTAGCCCGAAAGCTAGTTTTCATCCGCAGTCCCTATGCCATGATGTTGTATACGGCTCCCTGGAGGAAAAAAGTACATTTAAAAGATAAAATATAGGTAGACCTAGGCACAAAAAAGTAGACAGGACAAGCATTTAGCTTAAGGGCATAACATAGGGGGTTAAAAGAGCATACATTAATCAGAGGCGGTTAAAAGGAGGGTACATATAAGCAGAGGGTTAAAAGAGCATACATTAATCATAGGCGGTTGAAGGGAGGGTACATATTCGGTAAGCAGACTAAAAGCAAGCAACATATACGCACGGTAAGCAGACTAAAAACAAGCACACAGACTGTACAGGTAAGACATGTTAGGCGGTACACAGACAGGCGGTACACATGACATACAGGTATAGGACAGGACATTTCAATGTTGGCAGGTGTGTGTGTGTGTTGATCATCCACTGTTTTAGGTGCTTTCTAAATGATTTAAAGGTGCCTAATTCTTTAAGGTGCCCTGGAATCAGGTTCCATTCACGTGCCCCTCTAACTGACCAGGCAGACTGACTAAAGGCACTCCTCCTAAATGGAATGGTGCAGTCCCCTCTGGTGACACCCCTTGTGGTGCGTGCTGTACTTCCTGGTCGTGAGATGAAGGTGTTAAGTGGTGGTGGGGCTAAATTGTGGATAGTTTTATAGACAAGGCAGAGGTTTGTGTAGGTTTTCAGATTGTCCCAGCTTAGAATGTTGTGTTTCTTCAGTATTGTGCAGTGGTGAAAGTGTCTTGGCTAGTGTCTTGTCTAGTGTTTTGATTGTTTGTTTGTATAGTGACTCGAGTGCTTTGCAGGTTGTGGGATTTGCTTGTGACCAGCTTGTTATGCAGTAGTTGATGTGTGTGAAGATCATGGCGTGGACATACATGGTAGCTGCCTCTGTTGACATGTAGTCCCTTATAAAGCGGAAGTTGGACAGATTGAACTTGACAATTTTACAGACCTTTTTGATATGTGCCTTAAAAGTGAGGTTGGAATCTAACAGCACCCCAAGATATTTGAACTCGTTCACAACTTGTAGTTGTTCCCCTGAGATAATGACATATGCTTCTTCAGCAGAACGGTTTGTTTTGGTAAAAAACATGCTGACCGTCTTGGAAACATTAAGTTGGAGACGACAGTGGTTCAACCATGTAGTCACCTGAGCCATAGATTTGGTAAGTACAGCAGCTACCTCCGTCTTGGTCTGACCATGTACAAATAGTACAGTGTCGTCAGCATACATTAGTGTATCAACCTCAGGACATTGATATTGATATTGACATTGATACATATGATTGACATTGATACATATGATTATGTATTTGTGTATGTATTTGTGTATGTTGTTTTTTAAATAAAAAAATAAAAAACACAGTATGATTATGTATTTGTGTATGTTGTTTTTTAAATATTTTTTTTTTTTAAAAAAACGGGGAACATAGAACCCTTTTTCGGAAGCGGGGAACCGGGGAACATAGAACCCGGGGAACATAGGACCCGGGGAACATAGGTACGCTCCCCCAAAGACCACATTAATGGAATATGAGCATGTCTACAAGTCAGTATGCTGAAAACAAACATGTTTCTTTTATTACATCCAATACCACCGGTCTTACACTAAATGTTGTTGCCCGTGGTTAACTGTACAAGTATCTTCAACGGTGTGAACATTTCAATCATCGTGAGGTTCTGTTTGCAGGTAAAAATTCCAACCAGAAAAAATAAATCTCAAGATTCCAAGGGGTTCAATGTGAACTATTTCAACAATAAAAGCGAACCATGTGACACAAAAATCCCATGTCCTGTTTCTAAATGGTATCCCCCATCAAATTTGATTAAAACAAATGAACAGATTGCCTCAAGTTGATCCATTCCGAGACACATGCGTGACTTATGCATTGACAACAAGGTTTCTGTTTTCTAAAAACGTTGATAAGTATGTTCATTAATCAAGTTCCAAATTGTTGTTTATCTGTAAAACATACACAAGTTACATGGTTTCATGTTATCTGTGCCTGCCAGTGTATACTCTGTCAAAGACTAGAGTGAAATGTGTGAATATTGAGTATACGTGTTACGTGTCATGTATCTGAGTGCATGTAAATGTGTATCACTTCATTATATCTTGACGTGGAAGGCTGTAGCCTGTGACTCAGTGGTGAACAGGGCCTTGAGGATGGTCTGGGGGTCCACCTCCGGCGTGGGCTGAGAGGAGGCGGGACGACCCCCGGGGCGAGACAAGGAGAGGGGCAGACCATCTTTACTTCCACTGCCACTGCCTGGCGTGTCACTGAGCCTCCTGTGGAACAAGTGGAAGAAATCCATGTGAGATTTCATGTGACATACAATATACAACCTGAGCAAATGTAAGGAAAAGCCGTTAAAATGAAGCACAGACACACTTACAAAAGAATCGGCTGGTCTGAAGTGATGACATTTCCTTGCATGTGGAGATTGCACTTCATAGGTTGGCCTAGGAAAGAGAAGGTTTTAGACACTCCATTTTAAGGGTGCAACGGTTCAGTTGCCCCACGGTTTGGTATGAACCTCGGTTTTTGGGTCATGGTTTCAGTGCGTGTTTTATTGCGTAAGGAGAAAGAAAATGGTACTATTTATATACAAACTGTTACTTAAATTTGTTACTTAAATAAACTTAAGTTACTTATGGAACTTTAACATTCAGACATTCCAGAATATGACTGGTATATCATAATATAAAGTATAATATAAAAAATATAAATATATATATATAAACAAAAAACACTTTCAAATGTAAAATAAATAAATAAACACTTTCAAATGTAAAAGTGGCTTTTAGGCTTGACAGGTTGACCAAATGCGCATTATGCGCATATACGACACGCATGGAGCAAAAACCAAAATGACCCCACAACGCAGATTTGTAGCAATCCGGGGCTTCCTCAAACTGTTGCCATGTTCTCAACTCCGCTCGCCATGAACAAGAAGCAACTGCACTCCAGACAAACTCGACCTCCAACTTTCAATGGAACGCAGCATAAACCGAAAAACTGACATTCATTAGTGCATATTGAACCGTGGACGGCGAACCGTACGGTTCAATATAAAACCGAGAACCGTTGCACCCCTACTCCATTTGCACTCAGAAAGTGCCCAAATTAACAGTTAATTGTTCTATATATAACTCCACTTAACAATACAAATCAAAAGAAAAGAAAACAATTTTCATTTGAAAGAAAAATAAAGGGAGAAAAAAAATGTTGCCCTCCAACATCCACCTCATCATCACTTGCATGCCTAATAGAGCTTAGTGCACAAAATAAACCCTATTACGGATAAATTATCTTTGCCCTTTCTGCAGGCAGGCCATTACCATTCAGGCAGCGGTTGTTGTATTTCCTGTAGGCGCTCACAGCGTCCTCCTTCTTTACAAACACCACCTCAGCCACCCCCACCTTCACCAGACGGGCTCGCTTCAAGGCACCGCACACACAGAACAGCTCCTGTGGACAGAAACACGCAAACACAAACAGAAAAAGGTCAGTTTGCAGAATGAATCACGCTTGCGTCATAAGTAAGACCGCATCTGGTCATGCAGAGATGTCTGAATCTAAAACGTAAGACAGGTGCAGTGTGTGTTTTGTATTTACGGATAGTGGTGGCCTAGTGGATAGTGAGTTGGACTGGTGATCAGAAGGTCATGACTTCAAATCCCACCCTTGAGTAAGGCACTTAGCCCTAAGTTACTCCAGGCAGACGGTCCCTGTAATCTCTAATTGTAAATCGCTTTGGATAAAAGCGTCTGCTAAATGGTTAATATGAATACTTTGTGTGTGGTACTCACCACTATGAACTCCTCAGTGACACGAGGATGCAGGTTGTTAACTGTTATTTTGGTTCCCTCCAGAGGACTAAATGTGGGCTGGAAAAGGGAGCATCAACACAATACATAATCACAGTACACACAAAGAATGCAAAATGAGACATCACAAAATGAGCCTACTATATACACACAAATGAAATAAGCCGTAAAAAGAAAGCCTAAAAGCAGTATTAAGCTTGTGCCCATTATCGCAATAAAGACTCAGTATTTGACTTGGTGAAGGGATGCGTGTAGACTCACCTGAGTTGGAGCAGGCGGTGGGTTGGCATCCCCCCCTGTGGGTCCTGACTGCTGGAGGGTCATGGACACAGGCTGTAATGTGGACGCTGAGGAGCGGGCAGGCCCTGCACTCGGGTTGGGTCTGGTGGGCGCCACGGGCACTGGTGGACGGGGTGCCGTGTACGCGTCGTTTTTTACCACTTTAGTGATGGGGCCCGACATGGAGAAAGAGGAACCCATAGTGCCAGGCTGTTGGGAACACAGGGAAGAAGAGTGATTGATGACGGGTGCTGGCAGTGAGCCACTGAGACAGTCAGTGCACGGAGAATCTGCATTTGGTCATAATCTGTGTCTAAGAAACTAGAGTTTGAATCAGAGAGTATAATATAGAGATGTAAGAGAGACGTAATAGAGTAAGTAACAGGGAAAGGGCAAGACAGAGTGATGTAGTCCAACATAAGACTATAGGATTGCCTGCTCACCCGTGACTGCAGCATATTGCTGCCAGTGGTCGTCTTCATCTGGTTACTAGGTATGTCATCGTCATCATCGTCGCCAAGTTGGCCGCCCCTGTTTGGCATGTTAATACGGATGCCACTTGACATCCCTACTGGCCTCTGCTGTTGAAGGAAATTATTGGGGTTTAGAGAAAGGTAAACATAACAGAAACATTTGATAAATGTTACTTAAATAAATAAATGTAGAGACTCATTATTAACTCAATTTGACCACTCCTGAATTAAATTGTACTTCTGATAAACCTTTCCATTAAACTACATCATATCCTGAAGCATAAGGGTCTAATTCAGCCATCAAACTCGTATTCAGCTAAGCCCAGATGCCGGACCTGTAGTGACTATCCATTTAAATTCAAAGCCAATTGCCAGCCTCATCTCACCTGGATGGTTTTAGTGATCTTCATAGGTGGTATGGCTCCTAGTCCCCCCAGTCCTCCCAGTTCTCCCATTCCTCCCATTCCTCCCATTCCTCCCATTCCTTGGGTCTGTGTGCCTCCGATGCTCCTCTTGAGGCTCAGCCTATCACGAGCATCCACCATCATCCTCTTGGGGATGCCCCCAAGCATAATGTTCAGTCCTTGTAGATTGGGGGTGAACTGCCTTGCATTCACACTGGAAATGTTGATGTTGGCGTGCACCTGTATCTGCTGCACGTGTGTCTGTAGGTGTGCCGCTGGTTGTTGCTGTATGGTCTGTGGGGCCACATTAAACAGATTATTATGTCCCTGTTTGCGAGAATTGATCATCTGGCGGGCGTCCTGGACCCCACCGGAAGCTGCCGCTGCTCCTCCTCCACGGATTTTGAAGCGAGCGTCCTTCTGGCCGATCTTCTCCCTGGCATCCATCCCCTGAAACGCTGTTGGGGGGGAAAAGAGAGCATGACTATGAGGGATTGTGATTATGAGGGATAATAGGTTGATAATAGATGTTCATAAGTAAAGGTTTGTGACTGTGGTAACAGTATCTAACAGTATAATATGCAACAGAAACAGAGGATGCTGCTGCAACGTTCTTTAAAGAGCAACCCATCCAGATATGCCTAAGCAATGGGTTTTTTCATGTCCTCCATTGACTTGACATGAAATCTGTCCATCAAGTAGTAATAATTTCAATATTAGGTTCTTCATATTCAAAAACTGTGCAACAGGCTTGATAGACCACATAGAAACTGTGTAACAGGTATTGAGAAACCAAGTCTTCTTGATTTTCTCAAGGCTTTGCGGAGCACTGTCTCAGAATATAAGATTGGGGAGTAGAGCTTTGCTGGTGTTCTCTCAGACAAAGAAAATGTGTTCCGCTCATTATATTGTACCACTCATTATATTGTATTGACACATGTGTCTTTCAAGAGTTTATCTTGACACCGCCTTGGGGTGGGGTGGTGTTTTCATGGGAGTACATTAGGAGAGCTGCGTTCAGCTCTCATTGTTTGTGTATTCAGCTGATGCATCTTGGGATTAAACAATTGTAACTTCACTCAGGTTTTTTTTTGTCTTTATTTAGTAAAAGGCTAACTTTTATCTTCTGTGAAACTTTTTTTTTTACTCTGCAATAAACCCATGAACCTCCAGTGCAGGTAGCCACACCACAAAGTCCTGGGTCAAAGCAAAACTGATCCAAGAGCTTGTGGCTTGCTCCAAAATTACAATGAAATAACCATGCAAACTTAGTTTCTCCCATTAACATCACATACATATGTACAGCTGTTTGAAATGCCATGTCTAATTTGCTTGTTACCTGTTCCAAGCCCACCAATTCCTCCACCACCAAGTCGCTGTCGGACATCAGTCATCCCAATTTTCTGTCGGGCATCAAACTTCCTCCCGACCCCTCCTGCACCCCTACCAAACATAGGCCTGAAAGAGAAGAGTGGAGTGGGGTAGTATTGGTTGTTCAGGGTATACATGTGTTCTCCCCAACGTAACAAACACAGAGCTGCCAAGTCTCATGCAATCGCCGTGAGACTCACGCATTTCAACCAGTTCTCACGCTCTCACGCCGCATCTCTATTTCTCACGGCGAGAAATAACAATTGTTTTATGGGACTTTTATTTTTGAAATTCCTTGAAAGAAAGCTACCGGACATGAGTTTCGTGGCATCTTTCTGCACGCGCAGTAACTTGAGTCTGCAATCGAAGCGGCAGGCGAGCGCTGATGGAAGAACCTGTGTTCACGCGAGCTGCAAGAACGTAGCAAGCAGTGTTGCCAGATTGGGCTACTTTTGGTACTGGACGGGTGGATTCGGCAGCTTTTAGACCGGTTGGGCTGGACATTGTCAATTCCGTCTGGCAACCGTGGTAGCAAAATATGTGCATACATTACAACATCGTATCTGGTAGCCTACTGGACTGGGTTGCACCAATATGGCGTAAGTCATTACTAAATGCAGGCATTTAGTAGTTACTAAACCCCTAGTTGTAACTAGCTAGTTTCAAACTAGTTGTTTACTAATTTCGGTTGCACCATGCAAATCTTTTGCCAATCTTAGCTAGTAAAGACTCAGTTTTGGTAACAGTTTTTTGTTTCTCTACTGTAACATAACCAGGTACATTAATAATAATAACAATAATTCATAATAATTACAATTTACAATACAAATACAACAATTGGGGGTCCCTCAAAAAAAATGTGGGCGATCAACCACCGAGCCCTCATCCTGACCCAGGAAAAACCCTGGTATGTACTGTATAACATGATAGCCATCTATGAGCAATGCACTGTATATAAGATGATGACCAAGGGTCTTTCTGCTGCTGACCAAGGGGCTGAGTCCTGTTGATGGGGCCCAATTTTCTTTTAGAGTCTGTAGGCTACTGTATTTTAGGGCTGTCCCAAACGACTATTTTTCTAACGATTAATCTAGCGATTATTTAGTCTAACGATTATTTTTTTTACTGTTCGATTAATGTATCACTTAATTTCCCCCAAAATAATGGCTGTATTGTCTCTCTGTTTAACAGTGTCTTTATAAAGCACTCTGGGTAATAGCTGCTGCTCTTATAAAACAAAGCAGCGTGTGACATGCAGATTACTCAGACGGCCGCCCCTTTAAATGAGCAGCTGATGTATGGGGGCTGTCTGTGGGCCTGCAATTAAACACAGACACCTTTAATTCGGCGACCTGCTACTACTACTACTACTGTAACTGCCTCTGTCAAACAGCCCCAGACACAGGCCCAATCACTGCTATGTTTAGCCAACTTGAATGCCAACATGGCCATCAGGGTTTTTCCTGGCTCAAAATGAGGCGGAGGTGGTACCAGTGGTGTTTGACATTGGGGGGGGGCCCATGAAGCAGGGCTGTCTGGGGGTCCTTAAACATCAAACACTTAATTTCTTGCATTCTGGTTAATTGATATGCACCAATTTGTGCCCTTTCTGCATCAATTTATGGTGGAAATGTCATTATTTATGTAAAGGAAAACACAATATTCAGGCACCAGATGACCATTCAAAATATAATATAATGCAATATAAGGCGCTCAGGCATTCTGTACTTTCAAATATGTATTCTCCTTGAGCAGTCAACATACTATCAGCTATTTCGCTAGCAAAAACGAAAGCTAACTTATTTGCGAAACAGCGCCCCCGCCACCACGTCGGCGCAGTGCCGCTATTGCAGTTAGAAATGCTGCTATGTTATGATTAGCTAAATTGATGCTAACGTAGCATGCGAGCTACGAGCTAGATAACGTAGGTGCGATCACCACAATGACAATAGGCTACCGTAGCTAGCCAGCTACATAGCTAACGTTACTAACACCAGAAGACAAGACATACAAACTGTGGTGAGCTACATTGCTTGTGTAACATTAGCTAGTAGCCTCCTCCATGACCACTGGTCGCAGCCATGTTGTTTATTTGCGATGCACCGACGCACATTACGCAAGTCGACGTATTGACGTAGTCAATTACGTCGCTGCGTCATCCCAGCCCTACTGTATTTGTTTATTAAGATTTCATAAATATGATATATTGTCTGAATTTGTTTATTGTTTTATAAAACGTTAATTATTTTCATTTCTTGTGCTGGTTTATTATGAACAACATGTAAAATTTCAGGAAACTAGCACAAATAATTGGGCGGGAGTTTTGGGTCACCGAAAACCACCGCCAAAAAATCTCACTCACTTTTGGTGAAACAGCCCTGGGAATATGTATTTTCTTGTTTGGTTCAATCTCACAGTTCGCACTCAAATACAGCATAAGCTTAATAGAATACACGGTAACTAAGATATTACTAATTGAATACCTTTGAACGGGTCCTTTTGTGTTAAAACCGCGTCGGCGTATCACTTCGTCCAAAGAAATGTCTTCCATCTTCTTGACTGACTAGCAAGACGTACGGTGGCCGACAAGGGCAAACGCTCTGCAAATATCGAAAGCATTTCGAAGTCAGAATTTCTGAGATAAAACGTCAGAATTTCTGAGATTAAAGTCAGAATTTCTGAGATAAAAAGTCAGAATGGAATGTTCCTACTGGTTAAAATGGATGACATGAATTCTCTTATCGAGTTATACTTTGGAATTGGCTTTAGTAATAAGGAAATTCTTTGTCTATTGGCACAAAATCACTGTATCATAACAAGTATTCGTACTTTGAATACCAAGACACCATGATTAGTACCTGCAGTGAACACAGAGTGCATGGGAATTCATTTAACACATGCATCAGTTGTTAGAAATAGATGCCATTCGTAAACTAAAGTAAAGGCTAAGGATACATCTGAACGGTCGGCCATTGTGATGGTAGTCCGTGTTAAGACCTAGCATTGTAGTTGGTACTGCACTGGACTGGCATCTTATGAGATGCTTTCGTGGATTTTTTCATAAAAACATTTTCTGATACAACAACACTAGAACCGTGTGTATGATGATCTGCAAATGTCTCCCTCACATTAAAATGCTGCTGGCATCCCGAACGACATCTGTGGTTGAAGTATGGTGGAAGAAAAAAAAAAAGCGCACGTGCAGTTTTGGCTAAACTAATTAGCTCGCTATCCTACTCAATAGGTAGCTAGCAGGTGGCGCTGTGCAGACTCAATTACTGTATGAGTTAAGTTCATTCATTTACTGTATGAGTGAAGTTAAGGAGCTAATATATAACATTACTCTGTGTTGTAAGAATGATCTCTGTGAGAGATATTTATCGTTTTATCTTACCTGGCTTGTTGATACCGGGCTCGTGATATGACAACGCAGGGATAGATGTGACTGAACATAAGTTATACTGCACATACAGGGGCGCCGCTAGGGGGTGGTAAGTTAGGACGATTCTAAGCGCCCAGCACTGACAGGGGCCCATGAGAATCTTTTTTTTAAAATACATTATATTTATAAATATTATTATTATTATTATTATCATAAGGACGTTAATGTAGCCTACTTCAAATGATAATTCTATGTATTAAAAAAAGTCACAAAAGAAACAAACTGGAGTTTTTTTCCTCTATGTTTAACAAAATTGAGCCTTATTATTTACCCCTCTATTTATTCATTGCATGGTTCAGTCCACCGCGCGCGAGCTGCTAGACTAGAGGAACGTTACCGCAAATAGTCTGACAAGGAGAGAGACGATGTTGTGAAAGCCAAAGCCAAAGTCAGGGTCTCAAAAGAGAAAAGTAAAAATAAAGAACGAGGAGAGTGACAAAAAAGTGCGACAGCTAGTCACAAAGTAAAAAAAAAAGAAGAAGAAGGGTATTCATTCACAGACCTTCTTTTGGGGCCCATAACATGTAGGCTATCTAGACAACAGTGGTTTAGTGATCTAATCACTGCGTGGATGATCTAGTTAGCTCGCTATAGCTAATTAACATTAACTTCAAGTAAAGTTAACTTACAGTGCACTGTCAGTATAATTTCAGTTAAATGTATGAGATGAGGGCAATTTTGGTCCAAATATAGATTATTAGAGCTCAGTGAATTTGTATCCAGCAGCTATGCACTCTTGCTATAGCTAGCTAGCTAACTAGTATAATGTTCCATGCTAATCACGTCATGCACAGATGCAGCTCCAGGATCAGGACTCCTTCCCTCAACCCACCTCCCAGTTGAAGGAGAAGGAAGTGAGCAGTAGGATTTTGGGGTTAACATTAAGATTTTGAATATTTTAATGTATGCTGCATTACCATGCAAGCATTGAATACAACTTTAGCTAATATTCATATTTAGTTAATAGTTCTTCCAGTAATTGCAATAACATTGACCACTGGCATCTTAATAATATTGTTAGCTAGCTAGATAACATTTAAGTTAGCTAATCTGGTGTAATGTATGTATTACTATGTTAATACTATTATAGGACATTATTAATTATGTACCTATGGATACTCCATGCCAGGGCCCTCTTCAAGCCAGGCAGCCAGAGAGGAGAGCAGAGGTAAAGAGGCAGAAGAAGAAGAGCAAGAAGTAACAAAGGACAATGACAGCAGCACAGCAAGTTGGCTTTATCACTAGATTTCAAGGATCTTATTAAAGATTTTGCTACTAAGAAGGCCCAGCGTTTAGATTTGATTTGATCTCTTTACTCCTATCTTGAATCGTTGTGCATTACTCTAGATATAGGTTTTAGCTCTCCAGGTATACTATTCCACAGTACTGCCGCAGTGTAAAAATGACATTTCTCCCATTTCACATTACATTTCGCTGGCACCATGTCTGTGTTGCTCCCTCTTGTATAAGACACAATTTTTTTCATTTTTTTAGACTTTACTTTTTGTGTGATTTATACTTTTATAATTGGGTTCAAATCTTCATTTAATTATACTTTAGTCCTTGTGTTGTTCAAGTCTTAATTTAATAAGTTAAAGAATGTTGAGATTTCTTTGCTGAATTGTTGATTCCTGTATTAGGTGTTTTTTATTGGTTTTTATAAAAACGCAACAACGTGTATACAATCAATTAATCAAACAATCAGACATTTAAGACATTTCATTCAACAACAACCAACATTAAACTAACTAAAGTGCTCAGTGTTCAGTGTATTGTCCAGTGTAGTGTAATGTTCAGTGTTCAGTGTTCAGTGTCCAGGTTCCAGTGTCGGTAGGAGGCAGGGGTAAAAAACCTGTTCGCTGTGCATCCGGGAAAAAAATTCCCCTGCAGCCCTCTAGTTGTAGAGCGACTACTATCCAGTTTGCCCACCAGTGCAAAGCCGTGGCTCCCCCACCTCCCTCCCACTCGACTCACCCGACCCGCCCCACCACCGGCGCATCCGGCCCAGCCCACCAGGCTCAGACTCCTGTAGCCCTTCACGAGGCTAGCCGGACCAGGCGCCCCAGCGGCGGAGCAGATCGAGCACGCAGGCCGACCGGAGGCCCCCGAGGAGAGGCCCAGAGAGCTCGGCGCATGGCAGGCAAGCAGAGGCGAAAAACCTGTACACAGCTTATCCAGGGAAAAAGCTCCCTGGCTCTTCTCAGCTTGTTCCGGGCTGGGGGTTGGGGGTTGGCGGGTAGGGGACTGGGCCTGTAGCTGGGGGCCTGGAGTTGGGGGGGGGGGCCCGGAACAGGGGGTTTGGGGTCGCTGAGTTGGAACCTGGGGTTGGTGCTGGGGTGACGTGGTGGTTCCCGCCGGTCTCTGCTCCTGGGTCTGGAAGCCTGGGTAGGTGTCAGAGCTGGATATGACATGTGCCTGAAAAGATACAGGAGTGAGAGAAGGGAGGTGTGCATGGTTTGTGTAGTGTGCATTTTGGTGTCAGGCGGGTGATCAGTACTTCCCTGTGACCCAGTGGTGTTGGTCATCCTGGTGCTGGTGGTGCTGGCAGAGACGGCTGGTTCGGCTGTGGGTTGTGTGTGTTGATATTCTGGTGAGGGTAGGAAGTGGGTCAGTGCTGTGTACATGTGTAGGTGGTGGAAGGTGCAGTAAACTTCCCTGTTGGTGTTGTGCGCTGCTCCTCTCCTGGTCCTTGTGATGGTGATACTGCTGACCAGGGCTTGTGCTGGAACGGTGGTGAAGGTGATAGTGCAGGAACTGGTGGTGTAGTGAGGTAGGCCCGGGGTGGGGGGGGGTTGGGCGATGCGGCGCGGCATGGGGGACGGTTTAGAGGATGACGTCCTTCCATCTCTCCACCCCCCACACCGCTCTTGCTTGATCCGGGTTATTTTTAAAGTCAACAATAGCATGGTCCCTGAGGAAGAGGGTGATTCTCCTCCTCAGGGTTGTCAGGTGGACGCTCTGTTTCTGATAGACCCTGATGTTCCTCGTCTCCCAGAGTACCTGCTTGACGGCGCTGATGATCCTCCACTGTTGTTGTAGTTGGGGGGTTGTGCACCCCCCGGGAGGACCATACAGGATGTTCTCGCCCGTCAAGCGGGGCAGGGTCAGCAGGCTGTTTAGGGAGACAGAGGGAACAAACAGGGCCCAGACCCGCCTGGCCACGGAGCACTCACAGAACAGGTGGTTAATGTGTTCTGTGTCCGTGCATCCGTGGGGGCATTTCTCAGTCGTTGCGATGTGCCGCCTATGCAAGAATTCCCTAGTGGGGAGACAACCATGAGCAGCCATCCAGGCAATGTCTTTTTGTTTATTGTTAGTACATTTATGATTAATGTTTTTCCATACCTGTTTGGAGTCCACGGCTGTGCTGGCCTTGGGGTGAGTAATGGTTTCCTTCGACCTTATGAAGGTCATAATGTCTTTGTATTTCCATGAGGCCAGCCCAGCCGCGGACAATCCTGTATTGAAGGCAAAGTCCCTCCATATCTTGTAGACTGGAGGGGGGTCCCAGCTGTAGGGCACAGTGTGATTTATTGATGCGGTCACCCTGAGTGTCCGGAGGATGGGTGTGGCATAGTATATTTCAAAGAACCTGGCTTTCCTATCTTTGTTGTTGATGTTGTTGATGAGGTTGGAGAGTCCCTGTGCCCTAATGATGTTTAGGATGTCTGGGACCCCTTTCCCCCCATTCTCCACTGTTTTGTACAGGGTGGTGCGTTTTAGTTTTTCCATCTGGCTCCCCCAGACAAAGGTAAACATGATCCTTTCGATGGTTTTGGATACTGCTCTGTCTGGGGGAAACACCCTGCCCAGGTAAAGGAGAATGGGAAGAACAATAGCCTTCAGGACCAGGATCTTGCCTGTCATTGTGAGAGGCCGTGCACTCCACTCACAGATCTTCTTTTGGACCTGGCGGATGGTCTCCTTCCAGCTGCCGGAGGCTCCTCCATCTTTCTGGTAGGTGATCCCCAGCAGCTTAATGTTTTCCGTCTTTACAGGGAAGGAGGTTGCCAGGTTCTCCTGCCAGTGCTGCGACAGAAACAGCTCACACTTACCCCTATTGATCAGGGCGCCAGTGGCTGCACAGTAGTCCTCCACCACTTTCGTTGCTGTGGAAATGGAGCGACTATCTGTGCCGACGATGGTAATGTCGTCCATGTACGCCACCACCTTGAGCCTCTCCCCCCGGGCCCCTGGTAGAGGGTAGCCCATGATGTTGGGGGAGCTCCTGATCTTCCGTAGGAACGGCTCCAGGTAGATGACGTACAGTAGAGGGGCCAAGGGGCATCCCTGCCGTACTCCAGCTTTGATGGGGAAGGGGTCTGTCAACTGGTTGTTGATCCGAACTCTGCTCGTGATGTTGTTGTAGCAGAGTTCGGTCCAGTTGAGCAGGTGCTGGGGGAAGTTCATGCCTCTCAGCACCCTCCGCAGGAAACCATGGCTAACCCTGTCAAAGGCCTTCTCCTGATCCAGGCTGAGAAGGCCTAAAGGGGACCTCCGCTCCTGGGAGTGCAGGATGAGGTCTCTCACCAGGAGCAGGTTGTCGTTGATGGACCTACCGGGGACGCTACAGGTTTGGTCAGGGGCTATAACTGAGGGGAGGAGGGTTTGAAACCGTTGGGTGAGGGCTTTTGTCATGATTTTATAGTCCACTGGGAGGAGATTAATGGGGCGCCAGTTCCGGAGGTCCTTGAGGTCCCCTTTCTTGGGGATCAGTGTGACCGTACTCTGTCTCATTGACTCTCCAAGCCTCCCTTCCCTGTAGACGGCTTTGAAGACCTCCGCCAAGTCCTCCTTGAGGAGATCCCAGAGAGTCTTGTAGAACTCTGCTGGGATCCCATCCGGTCCAGGGGCCTTGTGTGTATTCAAGGAGTGCACGGCCCGGGTGAGCTCCTCCGTGGTCAGCTCTGGGTTCTCACTCTCACCACCCTCGGGGACCCGGTCCAGACCATCCAGGAAGGTGGCCATGAGAGTCTCGTCGGTTGTCTTGATGTTGTAGAGACTCTCGTAGAACTCTCTTGCCACCCCCGGGATGTTGCCTCTGTCTGACACGGTGTCCCCATTGGTGTCGTATAGGGACAGGATAGGCTTGTGTTTTGACCGTGCCTTGCGGAAGAAGTGGCGTGTGCATTTCTCCTCCTCCTCCAGGCCCTGGAGTTTTTCCCTGAACTGTTTCTTTTGTTGTTGCTCCCGGTAGAGGGTGGCAAGGTGTTGTTTGGTCTCGGCCAGTTCTCGGGCCACATCCAGACCACCCAGCTGTAGGAGACTCAGGCGTTGGAGGGCCGCGTTGTGGTGTTGAAACCTGGCCCTCTGTTCTGCCGCTTTCCTCCTTCCGACTGACCCGAAGTAGCCCTTTGTCCTGGCCTTAACCATCTCCCACCACTCTATCGGGGAGTCGAACAGTTCTTTTAGGGTCCTCCACTCCAGGTAGCGCCTGGAGAAGGAATGCACCACTGTTGGGTCCTGAAGGATCGATGTATTCATCCTCCAGGTACCCCTACCCGCTCTTGTTTGGCCGTCCCATTCCAGGGACACTGTCAACATCCTGTGGTCCGAGAAGTGGGCCGCCTGGCTGGTCAGGGTTCCCATCCTCAGACCTGGCGAGAGCAAGAACATGTCTATCCTGGAGGAAGAATTCCCGGAGGAACTCACCCTTGTGTGTGTCGGCGGGGAGGTGCCACCGGCGTCTACCAGTTGGAAGTCGTCTATGATGGACTGAAGTTCTGTAGTGGATCGGTCTCTCCTGGGCCTGCTGCGGTCCTCATCCCGGAGGGCACAGTTGAAATCTCCCCCCACTAGGACTGGTGTGGGGATGAGGAGGAGAGACCGAAGTTTCTTGAAAAGGGAGACTCTCTTGGCCACGTTGGTTGGGCCGTACACATTGATGACCCTCAGCGGCGAACCCTGGATCTCTAGGTCCAGAACCAGGATTCGCCCGCTCTCTACAACCTCCCCCTTTTTGGTCTGCAGAAAAGGGTTGGCCACCAAAATGCCGACCCCATCAGCTCTATCGATGTTTGAGCCTGACCAGAGAGAGTCCCCCCGTGTCCATTCCTCCTCCAGGGTGGCGTCCATCTCCTTGAATGGGATGGCGCACTCCTGGAGGATATACATGTCTGACTGATGTTGGGTGATGTACTGGTAGACGACCTCCCGTTTGTCTGGTTGCCGGAGGCTTCTGGTGTTGAGAGATGAGATTGTTATCCTCATGGTTCTTGGATTTGGTTTTTTCCAATTTTTGCTAAGCTATTGCACATGAGGTTGAGGCCCTCCAATGGGTCGTTGGGGGCCAGATAGTGTGGCACCTCCCCTTGGCTGCTCATGGTGTGGGGGTTGTCTCCCCTCTGACTGCCTGGTGGCCCCCTCATCTGTGTTGTTGATGAGGTGATTTTCGGTGGCCCGTACGGTCCGGTGAGCCTGGACTGGGGGTGGCTGGTGGGCTGTGCAGGGTGAGGAGCATGTGATGACTGGAGAGAGGAAGAGGGTGGGGAGGAGGGTTTGGGGGGGGGAGCCGGCTTACCTGTATGGCGTTGGGGTTTGGGTTCTGGAGTAGTCTTTTTGTCTGTTTTTTTCCGGATTGCCTTTTTTTGTGGTCTTTTCCGTTTTGGTTGAGCCAAGCTCCAGTCATTTTCACTGTCTGATTGGGAGGGGAGGTGGATCTGCAGTGTGTTGCTGGTGGCTATTTCAATAGAGGCCGGCTCCCCCTTCATGGTGTTTTTGCAGGGGGTGGAGGTGGCAATGGGGTTTAGGAGGGGGTGGGTGTTGAGGTTGTCTGTAGGGGGTGCTGGGACGGTTGGTTCCTCTCCTTCTCCTTCTCCGTCGCTCGAGCTCTGATCGTCCCCCCCATCGCTCGAGCGCCGGTCCTCCTCCGTCTCTCCCTTCTCTTCCTCCATGTTGGGTGTGGGTTGGGGTGTGGGTTGGGGTGGGGGTTGGGGTGTGGGTTGGGGTGGGGGTGGGGGTGTGGGTTGGGGTGTGGGTTGGGGTGGGGGTGGGGGTGTGGGTTGGGGTGGGGGTGGGGGTTGGGGTGGTGGTTGGTTGGATTTATAGCCCCGGGCTCTACTTGCATAGGAACTTGGGCAGTCACGGTAAAGATGCCCCTGTCCCCCGCACAGGTTGCAAGGTCTGGTCGTGGTGCACTCCGACGTCGGGTGGTCTTGGCGGCAGATTTTACATACCACGGCCTTGCAGGCCGCTGCCAGATGGCCCAATTGGCCGCAGTTCCTGCAGAGCTTCGGCATACCGTAGTAGTAGACCGAAGCTCTGCAGGAACTGCGGCCAGTTGATTCCTGTATTAACTGTAATTTTAAATTACATTTACAAAAGATGTCCATCATTGGATTTCTTGCAGTGCATCAATAGTTCATCAACTTCAACTGGGTTTAGGTTGATGGGTGGGTTAGGTGGGGGGGGCCCAAAATGATATTCTGTCATGGGGCCCAGAATCTCTAGCCCCCTCAAGTTAGTCACGTACTGGTGCAGAGACTTGCTGGGAAGCTGATGTCGCTGTCTGAACAGAAATCGCCGCAGGTGAGCACTCTCTGGGGCAGAGAAGTGGCTGTTCAAAAGACCTACGGCTGTGTCAAAGGTGATCTTGGTGGTGTTCCCTAACGTCCTGAGCACACACTGACCCTCCGTTCCCAAGCAACAGTGTGTTGCAACAGTGCCTTCATCCGAGCGGCGGTCACGTTGGTTAGCCCGAAAGCTATGAATTAAGTTTTGAAGTATTGTAACCAGCGAGTTCAAGGTATCGGAGGCTCGCCTGACAATGCGAGGAACAAGGGAGGTGGTGGGAGAGCCATCCTCGTTGCCAAATCCTACACACAATCATAGCATCAACTCAACGTGTGTTTAACTTACAGAACAGAGCAATACATCACATCTGTCAAAAATGACTGACCCAAAACATCTACCAGGCACTGAGAACAAAAGTGTACTGAGAGAGTGGGCAGAGTTGTGACTTACTTATGGGCCCCTGTTCTTGAGGGAACTCAGGGTGTCTACAGAATGGCTATTGACAACTGTATTATTGTCTCTCTTCAAGATGTTATGCATCATATGTACACTAGATGGCAATCCTAAATAAACAAACGACAGTGGAAGGGTAGGTCACCATGGTAAGATAAATGCAAGCTATTGCTGGGATATTATGATTTACCTGTTGCAGCAGGCCCCACTAAGTCTCTTCTCTAAACACTAAACAGAAAAGCTAGAAAAGCTTTGGAAATTGAATTTGAGTTTCAAAACACTTCCTGAATTGATGGAATTGAATAGGAATTTGGCCCAACCCTGACAAACATAGCTCGTAAATTCAAGGGGTCAGTGTGTTGTGGAGACATTTTTGTCCCATCTGGCAACAGTTCAAATAACTTAGACATCCCTAAATACCAATTCTGGTGGGTGCAAGATGTGGTGTGAACACATAGCCACTCACAAGTTGTGAGGGGAAAGGTGCAGACAATGCTGCTTTTAGATGTGCTTATCACAGAGAAGTACTATATTTCATATAAGAACTTTCTGCATACTGTATTCCTAAATGTAACAAATGAGTGTGATTTTGATCATGGTGTTTTCATATATCTACTATAATTACATTTCGTTATCAATATATATATATATATATATATTTAAGTTAAACATTTCACGATGAGGCTAAGTACACATAGTATCCCTTATATCTTAAAATTGTCATGATACGATTTTGATGATTAGACCTATTATATCAAAATAACACTATATGGGCATACTAGAGATGCAAGGTGCTGAAATATGTTTACATGGGTGTCAATAATGTTATTATGTTATTTAAAACAAGGATATTTTAAGCGTTTCTAAATTATGTAACGTTAGTTCAATCAATCACATTCTAAAAGGAGTGGGGGCTAGTTTACAAAATATTCTGAATCCGCGTAGGCTATAAGGAGTTAATTTATAAGGGCTGTTGCACGCCTGGTTGTGTCGTCTGACTATGAGAAGGGAGGATACTTCTGGAGAAGCAACAGATCCTCTGCTGAAAAACAACCTCATCCTCCCAGCCTCGGTGGCAGCTGTCGACATTGACAATAAATGAAATATTTCGATGAACGCGTGGCGCGCATTTAATCGTTTGGATGATTGTAGGGTTAACTTTCATCTTGAAAGAAAAACTTATTTCATTTTGTTCACATGGATTTTGTCTGTGCAAATGTCGAATATAGGTAATACAAGAAAAACGTGAGGACTGGGGGTTTTCCATTTTAAACTCAAATATTTTGGGGGGAATCCACCTGGAAGATAGATGTTCTTTTGAGACTTACATTTTGTAGAGTCAATCTGGGCAACCGCACACACGTTAATTCATAATCGAAAACTATTGCTGAAGGTCGCGAAGTATCCCTGACAAGGCGAACTACACCAACTGTTGAATCTTGAAGTCTCTTTATTTGCGGGAAAACTAGGCTACTTTTTCGCATTTCGCAGTTATATTAGATCTAGTCTCATAAATCAACATATATTTTTCAAATAGGCCTAGGGATTTTGTCATTTCACCATAGACTGGAGAAACTGCGGGGTTCTTTAACAGGTGGTTTTATTCAAGGCAAGCCTTTCGCACATTGGACTTGCTGAAACAACTATCTTTGGACCATCTTTGGTCGCATCATACTAAGGTCTGACATGCGGGTAAACTCCCCACCGAATTTTTGATTTTGCATAAGGGAATCATATTACTGTAAACACAACCAGGAATAACCTCTCCATCGACAGCCTCTCCATCGAAATCTATGATCAGCTCGGTGTGTGTTTCGTCTTATCGTGGGCGCAAGGCAGGGAATAAACCTCCGACTAAAACATGTCTGAAGGAAGAGATGACCAGGGGGGAAGACTCAGAAAAAATTGTCATCAATGTTGGTGGCACACGACACGAAACCTACAAGAGCACCCTTAGGACTTTGCCGGGCACTCGCCTGGCATGGTTAGCCGACCCAGACACGCAGCAGGTCAACCTGGACTCGGAACCACCTGTACCGACGTCTACGAACGAGTTATTTTTTGACAGACACCCAGGCATTTTCTCCTATGTGTTGAACTATTACAGGACTGGTAAGCTTCATTGCCCTGCTGATGTTTGCGGGCCCCTTTTCGAGGAGGAGTTGGCGTTTTGGGGAATAGATGAGACAGACGTGGAGCCGTGTTGTTGGATGACGTACCGCCAGCACAGGGACGCAGAGGAAGCACTGGACATCTTCGAGCCACCAGACCCAGACGACACTGACGATGACAGAGAATTACCAAGACGGTTCGGCATCGACGACTGCCCGGACAGGTCGAGAGGCTGCTGCGAAGTTTGGCAACCCAAGATATGGGCTCTTTTTGAGGACCCATATTCATCCAGGGCTGCTAGAGTAAGTTGATATATTTTGTCACCACGACAATGTATTGGAATTAATACCTTGCCACAAGCATTCTCGTTGAGCGTTTTGTCGAACCCCTTCAAACAACAAGGTGGCCTCACGCGTGCCATAATTCGCGCGCAATCGCGCACAGGCGGCCGCGCCACCCGCACCAACAGGTGTCTTCTCACTCACTTAAATGAGGCCTACATTTGACTATTACATTTACAGGCAATGTCGACTGTGACTAAATAAGAGTTATATTATGCTGCTGGACATTGCGGCCTTACCACAAGCTACCATGATGCACGATGGTTTCTAATAGGGCATATACATTAGAGAATGATAATTCTAGGAACGAAATATTGGCTTAATACAGCAAAATAAAATTAATAATAGCTGAATACTAAATCGTATGACCAAGTTCATATAATTGACAGCCAGTGACAGCATGACAGGTGATATCTTTCAGTGGGTTATGCAATTGGTTTGTCTCCCATGGTCCTACACTAAAATAGACTCCCAAAAGTGTAGCTGGGGAATTTGTTGATTTTACTATAAATATTATATTAGCTATGGATTAGACCTTTACCAATGTTACTAGTGTATATCAGATATGCCACGACCATAAGAACACCATGAAAGGGGCATGAGATTACTATACTTATGGATCTGTGCAATTCATGTACATTTCCTATGGACATTTCAATAAAAAAAGAGGTGTTTGTTATCAGGAAGCAGCACCCCAGGATGTGGTTGGAAGCAATTATGAAGCTTTTCACTACTAATGGTCATGTCCATGCTCAACAAAAGCAACAGAGCTTATTGAGGCACATATGAAGGCAGGTATCAGGTTACATTACACCGCAGCAGCTGTCCAATAAATGTGAGGCAATGCAAGGTTGTTTTGTGATCCAGTGCATTCATTCAGTTGTTATTCCTAGGACTACATTGAATGTAGGAAGAATGCACTAGGCCATTGCACTTATCTCTTGTCTATTGACATGATTAAAGCGGTGTTGTCAATTGTTCCTATCACATTTGGCCTACTCACAGTGTATCAAATTGGTAATGTCCATAGATTGTACAATACGTATGATCACATGGTTTGCCCCACTAGTCATCTCTGTATTCAAACAAGAGATTATTTTCACTTTCACAATTCAACATGCCATGCCCTGTGGCACTAGCAGGCTGTCACATTGAAGAGCAGTAGACATCACTCGTGATTCAGTCACAGCTGAGCCACTGTCATTGTCTTTATGCCACCTAAAGCTGACCAACCGAGTGCCTGCCAGTTAATCACTTTTATCCTTCACACGCTGAATGTTGTGTCTTGCCCTGATTAATTAAGATGGACGCTTGGTGAATTGGTTTGACAGACAGGAGATCAGGAGGAGTGGGGTCTTCTTGGGGTAAGGTCATGTTTAGTATAGGTGGGCCAGGCCTATACACTTGTTCAGTGGTGGAGAGCATTATAGGGTTATTTTTCGAAATAATGTTTTTGTTTTTTCCTTTCATCTCATTCATGAATGAATGAATGAATGGTCTTTATTGTCATTAATATAGTACAGGTACCATACAACGACATTTGTGAGGGGGAGCTCCCCTGGTGCTAGGAAAAAAATACTAAAAACAAGAAGGGAAAAGAGCTGGTTTACATAAATAAAGGCTATATACACTATCCACTATCAAGAGTCAAGAGTCAAGAGTCACTTTATTGTCCCATCACTGGGAAATTTGTATTGGGCTTACACCCCACAGCAGCCAACAAAGAGCAACAGACAATACAGAATATTAGCACACAAACAGAAGGCGGACCTGATTAAAACAAGAGTGGAAATAAAATGATAAGCAAGATGAGTTACATTCATCTGGTGCAGTTTAAAAGTTTAACAGAAACGGGAATAAAATAATTTTTAAATCGATTTAATCTAGCGCGGGGGACTCTGAACCTCCTCCCAGAGGGCAGCAGTTCATACTCTGCATGTAGGACATGGGAGGGATTCATGAGAATTCTATTAGCCTGACTGAGAGTAGCCTGTTCAAAAATAGACTGCAGGGATGAGTGGTCTTTCACCCCTATGATCTTCCATGCAGTCTGTATCAGTCGGACCAGTTTGGACCTTAGTTTTACAGATAGGTTACCAAACCAAGATGTAATGCCGTATCTGATGAGACTCTCTAAGACAGACTGGTAGAAAAGTAGCATACATTTTGGGTCAACACCATGAACTCTAAGTTCTAAGTTCACTATACTATACTATACAAATAAAACACTGTGCTGTACTCTATGCTATGCTATAAATATCCTAACATTTCCTATCTCTGAACCTTCATGTATGCATGCTAACTGTATATGATGGAAACATCATAGGACTCACATTACCTTTATGGCCTCTGAGCCCATCCCAGGTAATGTGATTCTAAAAAGCCAAGAGAAAATCAATCAGTCCATCACAGGAGCCATAAATTCCCAGCACTTCCATAACAGCTGAGAGCATAGCTAGTATAGCTAGTATTGCACGGAAAGCACTAGCGCTGGAGGTGGCCTCCAGTCACAGATCTAGGATTAGATTATCCAATCCTAACCTTAATAAATCATTAGGGCTAGGCTAAGGCTTAGAAGCCAGAGCTAGGATGTCCATCCATCCATGAGATTAGTAGACACCAGGTCATCAAGCATTGGCTGAGATTAGGAAGTACGATCACTTATCACAAAGCACCATGAAACAGAAACAGAACTTTGTGACTTATTTGTGACAGAAAGTGTCTGAGCTAGCATTAACATTTACTGGTAAGTAAGTAAGTAAGTAAGTAAGTAAGTAAGTAGCCTTGAGAACCAATGAGAACCAATTATTCAAGCCTAACTCTTGTTTCCGTAGCGTGAGGCTGCTTGATGTACAAGTACACCCCCTGGACATGACACTGGTATGTCGGAGGGTCTTATCTGCGATCCAACTCTTAATGCTGAGTGCCAAGCAGGGAGGCATCGGGTACAACTTTTTAGTCTTTGGTATGACTTGGCCGGGGATCGAACTCACAACCTCCCAATCTCAGGGTGGACACTCTAACCGCAAGGCCACTGAGCTGGTCAACAACTCGTTACTGGTAGTAAAGTGTATTTTAATTGTGCAAGGCCAGACATACATCTTAGAACCTCTGCAAAGCTCCAATATGTCATTATTTCATTAAAACCGTGGTCTGGCAATAATTAATCACCTTCCTGGTTATTGGTTGAGGAAGACGTTAATCGCTTGATACTCCCATACCAAGACACAGTATGAGAAGAGCAAGGTGTTTGCTCCGAGACAGAGTAAAGAATGAAGCTACCGCTGGTAACGTTAAAGCTATTTAAGATTTGTCATTTTAGAGTGCAGGCAGCTTCAAAGACAAAATTGCAGTATTGATTTTAACCTTAGAATTGTATCCCACATTGTTTTTAATGTGAGTAGCAGCAATGGTAAGATTACATTCGCCTGTCAAATACAAAATGCAGTGCACCTATTCTTGTGTTTTTGACTAAGAATTAGTAGTTTAAATCCTATGAATCACTTGTTGATGATAAAGCTCCCTTTATTCAAATGAACTTCAATTGCATCCCAGTCTAAGCCCTTCTCTTTGATGTGTTGGATTGATTTTCCTCCGCCTCAAACTGAAATAATTGGCAGGGCCTGTTTGAGCCCCCCCACTGATAGAACACAGGCATACATCCTTCTGCCTGGCACTCACAGTGCTGCCACCTCTCTACTAGGTAAATGCCATGAAAGCTGGCACTTTCAGATTTTCCCTCATTTCATCAATCACTCGATCGTCCACCCCCACCTAAAGGGATATTTAGATCGATAATCCTGTGTGATTATGTTTGCTGTTTATTTTCCGATGCTCTAAGCTGTTTGCTGACTGGGAGAGTAAATAGGCACTCTTGCTGTGAAATAATTTGAGGCATCAGAGCAGGGATGAATCAAGTCTGAGACTACGCACTGTGAATCTGACAGACAAGTCTGGAATTACCCACAGAAAAACACCTCTCAGGCAGCCTTCAAGCAGGTGTGGCAGAGAGATAGATTTTTCAGATGCAAGCTATTCTGCTTCAAGAAAGAGCATACTGTGGGTGTAAGGCAAAACATCAATCGACTTATTTTACAGACAATATGAACTTAGATTACACTAACCACAGGCCTCTGAAATATCATCTGTGCTGCTGTTCTCCGAGCTGCACATTATTGCCTTATTTTCAGTGATATTGAAAGATCCTCTGTTCCTTAGTGTCTGGAGGACAAACCTCTGGCCCCGGACTAACACAGACAGGATCTTTGATCTTCCCAGATCGAATGTTGAGTGTGTTATGGAACATTGTAATGAGCCAAGCCTCTAGCAACTTTTTCACAAGCGGGAACAGCCTAACCCTGGACAAGGCAGGCAGGCTTTCTGGCTCTCTGCAGTTGTCCTTTGTTATTGTACGGTTATGTCATATGAACTGTTTTATCAGCTTTGGAGTCTATTGGACAAGCTGAGTTCTATACAAATATGAAGGGAATGGATATTGAATATGTATGTTCTTGCTACTTTTCATGAGATTCTTTGGACTTGGAGCACTCAGAGCATTCCTCCCAGCAGTTGGTCTTCTTCATTACTGCTTCAGTGATTGTCTGGTCCCATGGTTAATACTAGGCCAGGTAATGCTGTAAACAGAGCTTACTTTACCCACCCAGGGAAGGAGATAAGCACCACTCTAATGCAGGAGAGAGATCATTTGAGCAACTGGGATGCAATGTCATAGTTACCACTACCTGTATCCCCACAAAGACATGATCAAATTTGACACAAATTCAGACAACTTAGAGGCAAAATCAGCAGTGACTTCTCTTATTAAGTTTGCAGCTGATGGTAACTGAATGTATGCCCGGTGCTGTGTAGGAATCAGTGTCACTGCAATTGTAACAGAGTATGATGTTGAGCAGCTGGAGATGATGCCTCCGAGAGGACGCTCCAGGTGCTGCGCCCGGCTGTCCTGCTCTCTGTCTGCCAGCCTGGCCATGTCACCTGACACCTCTGGAGGCCTCTGGCCTACCCTGCGGGCAGACTGGCACTCACTGTCCTCTGGGGTGCTTTTATCGACACAGCTGGGCTAATGTTTGATATCACTTTGGAGTTCTGATCCTTGCGCTCTGCACAAACAAAGATGGAAACCTGCAAACTAATACCAAAAGTACTGAGATAATGTGCTTGTGGATCAGATATTGTGGTCTCTATAGGCCTTCACACTGCTTATAACTGTGATTGATTCTGCAGACCAGCATGGCAGTGCACCTTGGAAAAAGACACCCTGGTAATGGTTCAAACATTGTGACAGTGTTTAAATTCTCTGATACTAAATAGTAAATACAATATCATGGTAGCCCTTGGTGTCAAACTATATACAGATATACACACAATAGACACACACATTTGGATGTAGCTAGGTTGGCTGGCAAAGACAAACACTCACGTATGGTCACATGCTTTTTCACTTTTACACCACACACACACACACACACACACACACACACACACACACACACACACACACACACACACACACACACACACACACAGGTGCAGGCAGAGCATGTTTTATTAGGACTTAAGGCTGAGCCTTTTATGACCAGAGTGCTTCGTCCTCTACTGTTCTTCAGACCTACACCACCTCCATTCCCAAAGAGCCATGGAAAAGATTCTGTGCAGATTGCCAGCTCTGTTTAGCTCTGGGGTAAACCGTTTGGCATTTAAATAAACCAAATGCCTGTTCTGCTCTCCTCTGACATCAGAAAGCTGAAGCGTTTTTATGAAGCGTTTTTATTTGGTGCTACTGGTCAACTGTCAAACTGGAATTGTTTTAATGCAGAGACCTTGATGTCATATTATGCTACTGTATGAGAACCAACCCTCTTTTGCAGTCGCGTTTAATTGATTCTACAGTACCATTCTGTTAAATATGATGCTTGGTGGTCTGAGCCTGATCAAATTTGTTTATGTGGGTGACTTAATTCACTAATGGGGAATACATTATTTCCTCAAATCTGTTAAAATGATTATTTATTATTACTTTATTATATACTGCACAGTGACTATTTACAAAAATACTGCCCAACTGTAGGTCATATTGAGAGGCCAATTTAATTGGACAAAAACATTAAAAAATACTTTATTGAGTCATTCAGACTATTCATCCATAGAAAGTGCCATTTCCAGACACAGCTTCAAGTGGAATGTGCTCTCAGTTGTTATTACCATGACAAACTATTCCATTTATACCCTTTCAGGGCTCCGCTTTCCTATTGTGTCACATTTCATGCCTCAATAGATGGCATGATTAAGGAGATGAGATTATGCATACAGTAATTCAAAAGGCCTTACCTTTTTGATCACAATCTCACAAGGTATACAACAAGAGGGGATATAGTAGAAAAGTGAGATGTATTGAGGTGCAATTCATCAAAGAAATTGGTTATTCTATAGCTCATTGAACTTTGGCTAAAACAGATTACAGCCAAAAGATTGCCAGTAATGTTAATGTTTATGTTACTGACTCTCCCACCTGCCCATTGGGATCACGAGACTACTGTCACAATAGCAATCTATAGATAACCTTATGTTTCATGTGAATTCCATCTAGGAAAGCTTAAGCTATGACTAAAAGCATGATTGTGCCACAATGCACTATACAGTACCTCCATGCTTGAACAAGTCTATTATCTGCCATTCTTCGTCTCCTAGAAAGAGGCAGCCCAGTGCTTGTTTATGCTAAGCTACGCCAGCCGGAGCATTTGGTGAGTAACAGCAGGTCACTGGGTGCACGCATGCAACTGATCAACAACCTACAGGTGCTTCTGAGGCTGTGGGAGACGGGACATTGTGACAGCTTCTACCACAGGTGTCTGACTGGCATAGGGAATTGGTGTGATGAGCAGTGAGGGAGGTCTGACTGTCTCCAACTGCCTTTACCAGGTATTGACAGCTGCAACACTAGTGACTCAATAACCATGTAAACAGCTGGCTTTTGTTTCAGAAATAAAGCCTGGAGCTCTAAAACTAACCCTTGACGTGTCAAGCCATTGGTCTATGCAACTAGAGAAATTCTCTGTGTCTCTCTGGGGGCAGTCACGCAGGCTGGCCTCGTCCTCTGGCTGGGCTCATGTCTGAGCCTCCACAGCTCCCTGGAGTACTGCTTTGCGCCACTCTATGGGGCATACGAGGACCCAGAGAGCAGCATTCAGGAGATATGGAGATCGCACAAACTGATAATGTTGTTATGATAGAGTAGCTTAGCAGCAGACTGTATTGTATATACAGTGGGGGAAATAAGTGTTGTCCTCCTGAGACATCTACTGCCCCCCAGCACTGTCTCCTGAAGACACCCGCTTTTCCCCTCTACTGTGTCCCCTAAAAACATCTATTTGCCCCCCTTGTACTGTTTCTCTGTTTCTCCAGGGTCTAAAGAAGAAGAAAAAAAGTTAGGTTTAGAAGAAGGTGATAGAAGAATGTATTTCCAATGAGCCTATTCAAGTGAAATTTGCACCAGACTTTGGTATTACGGTACCTCAAACAATCCAGACCAAAAAATTAAACATTAAAGTCCATATGTAAATAAAGTTATGTGTAATAAAGTAGATTTTTTTGTCTGGATTGTTTGAGTTAACACCAAGGTCTGGTGCAAATTTCACATGAATAGGCTCATTGGAAATACATTTACTGGACAAAATGTTGATGTGTTCAATAATTATTTCCCCCACTGTATATTTGATTAAAGACCTCTTCATCCCCACTACCCCCCTGCACAGTTTCTTTACTGTAAATAATTAAGAAAAATAATAATAATAAAAAATGTAACCTTTCCTAGCATTGTGACTGCCAATGGCCCCTGGTCCTAGAATATATTTGTTTTTCTACTGATGACTGATGTATAGATGATTAACTTACTTTAGACAAATGTACTTGCTGTAAGTTGCTTTGGATAAAGGCATCTGCTAAATGTCTAAAATGTAAATGTAAATTATTATATTACAGATATGACTCGTCAAAATATCATACTCGTATGCACATTAACAAACAGTTGTTGGTTAAACTGTTATCTGTTCAAAGGCAGATTTTTGGTGAAGGACCATATAATTGTTAGTATCAAAAATCAATAGGTCAAAACTATGGTCATTTCCTATGCCCTTATATAGCCTGTATTTTAGGGTTCCTGATGATTTCTGAATTAGTGAATGTCTCTATTAAGAGCATTGAAGCTAGACCCCTTAATTATTTGCAAAGCATACATCCAAACACTGCAGAGCTGATTGATTTGCAGGAGGTCTGAATATAGAAAATGGCTGATAAGTGCATGCATGGCACAGGTACATATTTATACAGCTGGGAGATGAGCAGGAGTAGAGATGTAACACAATCTGTCCAGGCCATAGTAAACACTTGTGATGGATCATCTGTTACGATGCTAACACAAACACAGACATGGTCATTGTGTGAGATGAGCAGGAAATCAGGTGGCTTTCACTTATGAAACCAGTCTATGGGTGAAAGCAATATGGAGGTATACATAAACTGAACATGAACTCTATGGTTTAAACAACTGCTATTATACTCTTTAGAGAGTAACACTTACGTGCATTTGTTTAAAATGTATCAACCACTCAATTAATAAATGTTTTTATCATTTTAGAGGTTAATCTGCAATTTTAATCTGCAAGCAGGGATCAGATCACACATATACTGTATAATTCACCCAAAATGTTTTGTAGCATTTTAGTTACATCATACATGTTTCCCAAGCCCCGTGGTGATGAGCCTATAAGGCTTCTCCCTCCTGCTACTCCATACCACATCTACTGGTGAGCTACATGAATGATCATGCTATGGTTGTCATGGCCACTTCTCCTGTCCTCCCATCCCCCTGGCTAGGAGCTCATGTGTTGTCTGGCAGGTACAGTAGCTGGTGGTTGCATGGAGTTCCTCATAGCAGTGGAAGCCTATACAGATAGGTAGGTTAAGATTTTCCCAGCACTAAACTCAGAATCAGAAGAGTACAATTCTTTGACTTTGGTTCCTCAACGTTAACATTGCAGCATCAAGATACAAGATCACAATATTAAAGTAAAGTAACAATAAGTAATATAGTAAGTATTGGCTGGTTAGCATTTTAAGACAGAGCTCTTTCCAAATGCAAAAATTTCTCTGTGTCTTCTTTGCCTCCCTTTATGAGTCAGTGAACACTGTTGGTGCCATGAAATGTCCCCCTGCTGTCTCTGAATGGCAAGGGCCATGATGGTGTAAACTAATAGAATCAAATTTTTCTCACTGTGTTATTCAATCTGTGTGTGCATAGCTGTAATTGATTTGAAATGGGGCTATTTTCTCAGAGAGCTTTGTCTAGGGTAAATTGTTTGCTGATGTGCAAACAACATCATCAGTCAGTAATCTTGAAATGAGAGCTGTAAGGAACAATCATAACATTCTCCTTCTTTCCAACAATATCCTCTATATAGGTTCAACGAAGGAAGGAACATTGTTTGTATTGTTGTTTATATTCCTCCTCTCTCCTCTCTCTCAGTTTTCTGCTTTGTCTTTTTCAGGGCATTGCCTTTGCTTCTCTCTTTTTCATCCTGGTCTCCATCACTACGTTCTGCCTGGAGACCCATGAGGCCTTCAACGACCTTCAGAACCGAACAGAGCAGGTGGTGTTGGGCAACACGACAGAGAAGGTGAGCACCGTAGAGGTGGTGACCAAGCCCGTGCTCACGCTGGTGGAGGGCATCTGCGTGGTCTGGTTCACCTTTGAGTTCTTCGTACGCATCATCTGCTGCCCAGACAAGGTGCTCTTCATCAAAAACATGCTGAACGTCATTGACTTTGTGGCTATCCTGCCCTTCTACCTGGAGATGGGCCTGAGTGGCCTCGACTCCAAGGCGGCCTCAGACGTGCTGGGCTTCCTCAGGGTGGTGAGGTTTGTCCGGATTCTCCGGATCTTCAAGCTGACGAGGCACTTTGTGGGTCTCCGTGTGCTGGGCCACACCCTGAGGGCCAGCGTCAATGAGTTCTGCCTGCTCATCATCTTCCTGGCTCTAGGCGTGCTAATCTTCGCCACCATGATCTACTACGCTGAGCGTATCGGGGCTGATCCCGCTGACCCTCGCGGCTCTAA
This sequence comes from Nansenia antarctica, assembly GCF_963989245.1. Taxonomy (NCBI): domain Eukaryota; kingdom Metazoa; phylum Chordata; class Actinopteri; order Argentiniformes; family Microstomatidae; genus Nansenia; species Nansenia antarctica. Next base: position 46,938,494 of record NC_137676.1, read on the forward strand.
CCACACCCACTTCAAAAATATCCCAATCAGCTTCTGGTGGGCGGTGGTCACCATGACGACGCTGGGCTATGGGGACATGTACCCTAAGACCTGGCTGGGCATGATTGTTGGGGCGCTGTGCGCACTGGCAGGGGTGCTAACCATTGCCATGCCTGTGCCTGTCATCGTGAACAATTTTGGGATGTACTACTCACTGGCCATGGCCAAGCAGAAGCTGCCCAAGAAGAAGAAGAAGCACAACCCCAACCCGGATGTGCCCACAGACTCAGTCTCTTTAGGGAAGTCAGAGACGAACTCTCTCAGAGACAGCACCCAGAGTGACACGTGCCCCCTGGCAGCTGAGGAAACCATTGGGAGAAACCGCTCAGGTGAGACACCGTCCACTCCTCTTTCCCTGCACATGGATGTTTTTGATGTACTGTATAATATTGGAGGAGGCATTTTGTCTTCATTTAGCACTATACTCCAACCGTTTGGATTTGAAACAATTACTATGAAGTTCTCAGTATACTATTAAGTATTCTCAGCTTTAATTCAATGTTTTCGTTTTTCAGATTGATTTGACCATTTAGAAATGTCAACCCTTCTTATACATAGTCCCCCTATTTCAGGGCAGCAAAAGTAATGTACTTACTTTACAATTTAAAGTAAGTAAATTGGCTTGACAGATGTTTCTGGTTAGTCAGGTGTGTTCTGTCACATCATTTCTGCAGACATAAGAGAGCTGTCTATATCTAGTATTTATTCTAGGCTTTGCATTTGCCTTTGGAATCTGCTATTGATGTCTGTCAACAGGAGGACTACAGAGATGTCAAGTCAAGGAAGCCATTATGATTCCGAAATATCAGAAAAATCTATCAGAAGCTCAGCCAAGACCTTAGACTTACCAAAATCAACAGTCAAACTACAGAGTGAGGTGCAAACTAGCCTACTAGTTGTCCTCAAAAAGGATGGTCAGGTTCTAGTTTGCTAAAAAGTACCCCAAAAGCCTCCAGAGATCTGGAAAACGGTCTTGTGGACAGTACAAATATGATCATGTACCAGAGTGATTGCAAGAGAAAAGTTTGAAGAAAAAGGGATCTGCCAAAGATTTACAGCTGTTGGAGTATAGAGCTAAAAGAAGACGAAATGCTTCCTCTTTCCAATATTTATGGAGGGCATTGTACATGAAGCAGATGTGCAGATATAAGTGAATTTCCCTTTATTAAGCCTTCTGATGCCACATGAGAAATGGATTTATGACCAAACTCACTCATTCAATCCATAGAGAGCTCAGTACTGTCATTGTTTTGAACGAAACCTAATTATTATCATTGTACAATTGTTAAGAATAGATTAATGAGTTATATGCAATTACATTTGTAATGTTGTTTCACAAATTGCAAACACCGAAATGCACAGACTTTTTAATAATGTAGCTTCAGTGCTTCTGTTTTCCTTGATAAAAGAGGTTTATCTTCACAAAGACAGTAACACGACGTGATACAATTACCTTCCAAGATCTGGCCCAGGGAGCCGCTGAGTAAAAGCTTTGGCATTTACACTGTCTGTGTGTCTTTTGTCCTCCTGTGCTGTCAGACTCCAGGCAGAACGGGGACGCCAAGGTGGCCCTGTCGGAGGAGGAGGGCTGCAGCCTGACCCAGCCTCTGTCCCCCAGCGACAAGTGGTCCCTGCGGCGCTCCCAAGCACGTGACACAACGAAAAAGGAGGCAACCTGCTTCCTGCTGACCTCTGGAGACTTCTCCTGCTCTGGAGAGCCCACCATCCACACTGGTAGGTGAACCAGTGAGAAACAGATGCACAGGATAACCTTCTATAGACTGAACACAACCACCAAGGCTGAGGGCTAGAGGTCAATAGGTTGGGAGGAAACCTCAAAGCAAGTATGCTTTGTATTGTCCATTCTCAAACCTTTTATCAACCTCATTACACCCCCCCACTGAATAGGGGAAGTTATTTAGTAATGTTGCACCCAAAGGTTAAAGGAGAAATCAATTGAAGAGCTTTGTAGGACTAATTGCATAATCTATCTGTTTTCTGTGCTTTCTGGGAATTGGCTGTAGATGAATAATACAAAAGAAATGTCACTGAGTACTCCCAAGTGTGATAACAGTCAGGCACAGTACAGCATCCTATTTCTGTTGGCAAGTAAACCTGCCTGCAATGCTACCCATCCTTGATGTCTCTGTTTAGATTTGAGCATATCAAGCATATCAGCATTATTGTGTGCTTAACAATATAATAATCTAAAACCATTTAGCGGAGCATACAGTACAAGACAAGAGTTTATTTTTTCAAGTATCAAATGTGACTCTTTTAGTACCTGGATCAGTATAATGTGTATGAACGTAACATCTTTTTTTTCAATCAGGGTAGAATATCTAACATTTGAGACAGTATACATCTTCTATTAAACACTAACAACACAATTACTCTGATGGCTATAACACAGTGTTTTATAGTTTAGAATCGTTATTAAAACTTCGATGTGAAACAGTGAACTTGGAGGCATTGAAGGAAATAAAGCAATACACACAGAACCTCAGTTCACATCAGAACCTCCTCCTAACATATTTAATTCGCAGATGCTGTCAGCTTTTGATACATTTTTGCTTGAATGGCGCACTAAACCTCAGATCTCAGCTCCCAAATTTCCCAAAAAGTTTTTTTATTTGGAAATAATGGATTAATTTATCACACCCTAAGCAAACATCACACCCCTTAACACCCTGAGTCTTATCTGCAGCTGGCCTAACTCAAATGAAGCTGTTTAGCGATGATATTGTCTTGAGATAAGACAACTCATTAGTACACCAGTGTCAAGAAAAGCCAACAGATAACTGACTCACTTAGCTCAACCCTGATGAGAATTGCTGTTTTTACACACCCTTTTACACCTTTAAAGGAAATACATCCCATCATGTTGATTAAAACCATGTCAGGCATAACATGTGTTTAGTGTTTCAAATGGTGGGATGAGTGATGAAAGGGATTTAATAACATACCATTGTTTGCAGATAAAATCCACATTCATGCTAGAGTCAATCAAGGGGGTGAGATGGGATGTGTGTGGACATGTTGTGACGGGAGATTCCGGTTAGGGGTGAGAGGCTGCCAGCATGGAGTTAGATCCTTGTTGCGATCAATAAAAGGATGGTTAGTCCAGGCGTGGAAAAATTAACTGTGATTAAAGACCAGGATCTTGGTGCAAATCCATCATTAGGACACAGCCCCCCTCCCCTCCCCCAATAACAGCATGTTGAAACATTGCAGGACTAATGATACAGGTCATTCATGGAATTGCCAGCCCTCTCTAGATCTCTGAGGCAGTGTAGTAAAAGCATATAGGAACCACATGAGACCACATGTTCATATGTTCATAGCGATGTTCCTTACTAGCTTGTTAGCTACTAGCAGCTGTTTTGTGTGTGTTTTGATTAGGGATGGGAATCGAGAACCAATTGAGAACCGGTAACACATTTTTCGATTGCATCGGTCTCAATAACAACCGAGGTTAGCGATTCTCTTATTGATGACGGCATGTTTTGCACATGCACTGTCAGAGCATCTGAACCATAGATATCAAATAAAACGGCGGTCCTCCAGTAGGACAACGATCCAACATATTGCAAAGGATACTCTCAATCGGTTCAAGAGGAATAAAATAAAGGTGTTGGACCGGCCTTGTCAATTAGACAGTGTTACAATTTCTTTAGCTGTGTAGTTTTGTTGAGTTAATATCAATGTCTGGTCTAAATTTCATGTGAATATACAGTATATATATACATAGAGAGAGCCAGAGAGAGAGCCAGAGAGCCAGAGAGAGAGTAAGTAATTCAATCAGCTTCTCTGTTTCTGGTGAGTATGTGGATAATGACATCTCAGCCTATTACAGGAGAATATCACACTGAGAGTATCACACATACACTCATATTTTAGTGCACATTAGCTGCAGGGAATGGGTTGTGATATGCACCGATGCATAATAACAATATAAAATCAATTAATTCGATCAGAATTCACTGCTACCACAATACACATGCAATATGGAAGTGGCTGGATGCCATAGTTAAGATAATGAATTTAATCCCTGCAACTGGATTATGGCCTTAGCTCTGAGTAATGTAACTATAATTTCCATAGTGGAGAGGGCTGAGCTTATTCCAGAATTACATAGGATGCAGTGTTTGTCAAGGGAGCAATTATGATAGGAAGATAAAGTTCAGATACTGTAGCTATGCAGGTCTGCAAATGCATAGCTGGATATAAAGGCTGGCAAAGTGCTCCTACTCTTTTGTAACACTGGAATACTCCAGATTAAGTCAAAAAGTGAGTCTGTCTGTCATGCTTTGCATCCACCATGACGCTCCCCACGTTTAAAGCTCATTGGCTTGATGATCTGACAACCTCCCTCTTATTTCCTGGAGAGTAGTGTATAACGATGTGGCAAAAACCATTTAAGATCCTCGCCTCTTAGATGAAGCAACCGCCACAGAGACTGGCTTCTGAGATAGAATGAGCTTTTACTTCCAAATGACTTCTCAAGTTAATTTCCACTAATAGGCTTCCATTAGAAGCATGGTCATGGCCCAATGCTTCCGGCCGGATTCTATGATCCGCAGTGAGCTTCCTTTGGCCTGAGGCCCTAAGCCCTATTCGCATGGGACTAGTATTATCTGGGGACCTCATATGATTTAGAAATTACACCCCCCCCACATCTGTGTTTCGTGTGGCGCATTCGCACGGGATAAGCAAAGTCTGTATTTTACTCTTACTCTAACCCTCATTTACTGACATTATCCCTCGGATGTGATGTCAAGGCTCTGTGTAACATAGATATGCAACAAGATATCTATGTAACAAGATATACATTTATATAGATATATATAACAAGATTACATAGATGTAACAAGCGATGCATGTCACCAATCTCATTTAGCTCTGGATTTGAGCTTGCTCTTTCTGCGAAGGGGTCTTCATGCTGTTTAGCGATCCCCCCAAAAAAGCGATCCAAATTTAAAATGCTGTCAAAACGTAATCATTTTGACCGCAGCAGAAAAACCACGAAGAAAAAAGGCGTGGAGAAAGCAAAAATGTACCCCAAATCGCAGAGATGCTGATTCGCACAGGATTTTACAGGACCTCTGTGTTGGGCGAAATATGGTAGGTAATCTGCAAATGTTTACTTTACAAATTACGGACATGGCAGATTCGCACAGGATTAAGATCACAGATGACCTCCGTAATTATTACAAATTACTAGAGGTCCCCAGATAATACTAGTCCCTTGATATGAGTCATCATAAGCCCTATTCGCACAAGACTAGTATTACCTGGGGACCTCTAGTAATTTGTAATAATTGCGAAGGTCGTCTGTGATCTTAAACCTGTGCGAATCTACCATGTCCGTAATTTGGAACGTAAAAATTCCAGAGGTCATGTGATAATATTAGTCCTGTGTGAATCAGCATCTCAGTGATTTGGGGTCATTTGCAATGTTTTCTCCATGCCTTTTTTCTGCTTTATTTGTTCTGCTTTATTTTCACTCTTTCTCTAACTGGGAATGTTAGTATTGGCATGCTAGAAGAAGTACTCAAAACGTTTTTCTAAAGTAAAACTATTAACTATCAATAGTAAAACTATTAATACCACACAATAAAAAAAGCCTACTGAAAAAATAAAAGTTCTGTATTCAAATGTTTACTTAAAAGTGAACAGTGAAAGAGTGAAAGAGAGGTGGGTCTTACTCTAACTAAAATTTACTTAACATCTGTTCAAGGTGGAGCTTTTAATTATAACTATTTTATATAATGTTGGAAACTGTATCGGATGTTACACAGAGCCTTGACATCATATGCAGGGGATAATGTCAGTATATTCAAGTAAAATACAAACATGGAACGGTAATTTCTATATCACATGAGGTCCTCAGGTAATACTAGTCCCATGCAAATAGGGCTCCAAGTATAATTTGTTTGTTCAGTTATCCTGAGGATTGTTAGGGACCTGCTGATTTGTATGGACATGCAAGAAATATTTTGCCCTGCATGCACTTATAGTTGTTTGTCTCTTATTTTCAACCCCTGTGTTTCTCTAATACAGAGAGCTGTAAAGATGTCATCACCGCAACAGGAAATTATGCCCAAGCTGAAGTGACCACTCTGACCTGAAGCTGGTTATTGAAGTGGGCATGAACAAGGGTGGAACATGGAAGGAAGGGGTGGAGTTTCAGTGCCTAGACCCCTCCCTCTCTCACTGAATTGAAGGGCGGATACTTTTCACCAGGAGAAGAACACTTTCTGTCAAGTACACACCCAAGCTCTCTGTGGTAGAATATCTGATGCTTTAGAAGGCATAATTATGTGCTTAATAATTATCTGTCTATTTCAAAGAATGTATTGCATGATCTAGCACTATATAATGTTCCTTGAAAGAAAATAACATCAGTATATTTAATCGGGTTAGGGTTCAGGTTGGGGTTAGGGTCACATCTAAACTTGATATCTTAAGTGACTTCACTGATATTATTAACATTGTTAATACTTTCTCTTGAGTTGCACTTACGCAGCAATATTTCCAATATTGCTACCTGCTACCATACATTTGTGAACAATTATGTTTTAAGGTGTGCAATACAGTATATGATCAGTTCAAAGTCCTTTTAATAATTCTGATTCAAAATGTGTGAGGTTTCGGATAAAAAGCAGCCTTTCATCCATTCAATTGTGGTAAATGTTGACTGAAATACTACAAAATGTGTGGATATTGCATTGTAAAAAAGTGACTGTGAACTAGGACTAGAAATAGAACTTGAAAGCATTGTTCCAAATTGACTCCCGACAAAAAGGATCCAAGTCCAGCTTTGTTTTGATTCAAACATAACAGTAAAACCAGGTTGGCCTCTGCCTTCTGTCATGCCAGGACTGTTTATGGCAGCCCAGTGAGACTACATGCAGACATTAGTCAAGCAGCAGCAACCGGCAACAAAACACAATATCTGCAAATCCTTGTACAAAAAAAGAAAGAAGAAGAAGAAAAACATGATAAATGCTTTTTTATTTCTATTACATTAGCTGTATACCATTTATACATTTCTGATTGAGGGGGGACCAAATGTGGGCCATATTACATTATACAGTGGATTTGTCATGACCATCATTAGTAAATGCATCATAGATACATACTGATACCGTTCCAGTTGTGCCTAATGTCAAGTAATGGAGCTTAAATGTGTGGAGTAATGTAATATTAGATATGTTCCAAAACACTTTTTACTTGGTTGTTTGAGATCTGGATATCCCTTGCATATGTTGTTGCTAAGGAATCTTAATGTGTTACTCATGGTCTACCATAGTTGCCTTATTTTTAATAAACAAATGTAAAGTTAATTTTATTTTATTTAGATATCAACCCCATGTGTACTCTGATGTCTTTATATAAGATACACACAGTTGTATGTAGCACACTATAGTGAACGATTCCCAAGTAATATAACCCTATATAGAATACATGATCTGCTCAGTTATAGAAATGCAATTATTAGATTATAAAATAACATTATTTTTATAATTGAATTCTATCTATCTGTTCAACCTCATTTTCCACTTTTACTGTTTGTGTTTGTGTTTTAATGGGGGAGAAGCTCATTATGGGTTGTGTTTGGAACAGTGGTAATTTTGGAATGAAACCGAGTGAAATTGTCAGATGTTGTGTGTCTAAAACAATGCAGTTGATTATCTTGTGTAGGCATGTGTTTCTATGCAGGAATACAAATAAAATCAATTTTCCCTATGTGAAAAGCCAAGTGCGGAACTGTCTTTTATGAGCTGATACCATACGATACATGTACTTTGTTGTGTTGTTATTCACTGTTCTAAGGTTTGTTTGTCATCCACAATGAAGTATTAGCCCTATAATATAATAGCTTCTATACTGATCCATTGTTTGTACAGTGTGTGACCCTTGCTGTACTGCACTTTGTTAACAGCTTCTATTTTTATCAGGTATAGCACCAAACGGTACTCTCTGTTATTGTGGTAATGTGTGTAAAACGATGTAGCCTAATGAAAGTCATGCCCATGCCTCCTATCCCCCTGTGCCTGGCTGATTACATGCTGAAGGTGTAGATGAAACACAGAAGCATCTCCATGGAGATTTGGGATGACAGGCAACACTAATTACTGTTCAGCTGCTTCCATCCCCCTCCCCTCTCTCGGTTTCTCACACCTATGCTTGCTAACAAACTGACGCATGCACAGTACACACATGCACGCACACATGAGTCACAGACAGCATGTATCAATATGAAATCAGGGGGCTCATTTATAGAAAGTACTTTGATCTTACCCGTGTCGTACGTAGTCGTTGATTTTGACCGTTTTTATTTCATGGGGGATGCCATCCCCCCTCAACTTGAGTGCTGCTTATACTGTAATAATATAATGGTCTTATTATTATCATGTGAAAAGAATAATCCAGTATAATTTAGCGGGCAACTAGGATAACTGTGCTGTTACATAATAATTGCGCTTGAGATCTTCTGTTGACAGGAAAGAGGACCTGGGTGCTGATGGGGCACTGATAGCTGTCAGTGGCACCTGGACCAGTACCAGGACCGGCACCAGGCTGTACCAGGACCGACACCAGGTTGTATTGTTGTTATTGTTGTTTTGTTGTTGCATCATTAAGGCACAAACCACAAACACCCACTGCAGTATCCTGTATTCTTGTTCCTATAAGCTTTTATGATAAAAGACTACTTTTGAATATCAACGTCACTTGTCTTGAGAGTGATATTATAATTCTTTACCATTTAGATTGGATGGGGGATTGAGGTTCAGTTATTCAGAGCATACTCTTTCATGATGGAACAACACCTCTCTTGCCATTTTCTATATATTTACCACATCTACTGTACTGTATGCCCAGAGAGTTTACTTATTCGACAATCACAACCATTTACAGTTCAAACTCATTGCACTTCTGCTTGAATGAAAGTTAGTCACCAGTGTCCTTTAAACAGGCGTAATACTTCCTAACTGTATCTAAAGTACTCAACAGAGTAGCAGATGATACTGCAGTATACTGGAATACTTCCCTAACTGCCTAGCTTGAGACCAGAAATATACCCCAGTGACTCACAGATGTGGTGGGTTGTGACTCGTGAAAAAAGATCAGAGCTTGGCAGTTTGGGTGGTGTCTATCAGAGGCTCTGCTGTCATCCTGGATTACTCCCTTCATAGGTTCTTGTCATTTGTTGTTGTATTTTTACCATAAAAAAGGGGTTGTCGTGGTAATATCAAACACGTTTCCATGGCTTCCAGGGCACATTCACAGCCCCAGCCAGGCCACAGAGTAGCCAGTTGGTATTGTTCACCCCTGGAGGGTGGCCATATTGACATCTCATGGGGGTACATTAAACTCACTCTGCATCTTAGACCTTTTTTCACTTCTCAGGACAACTGACCCATTGCTTCACCTTCACTCACGCACGCACACACGCACGCACGCACGCACACATGCACGCACGCACACAGTCTTAATATAAAAATTAACACTTGCTGCTAAAAAGTATTCAGATCTCGAAAAGGGCAGCAGCAGGACACTGTCATAAGCAATGTGGTCGCTACAATATACCAGCACGAGATACAATTATTGATAAGAATTCTCATAGCTGATAAATAGTAATGGGAGAAAACCATGCTTTACAGCAGGGTTATCACAAAAGGTCTGAAAAGCCCTTGAGAGCCTTGAGAGAGACACACAGTGGGTTGGATCCCCTGGTAGCCCTTGTTGTCACTTTCTGTCCAACTGGGCACTAAGGCACTCTGACAGAGAGTTTACCCTTTCCTGTATCAAGCTTGACAGACCATGTGGACAATTTTCTCAGCTATTTGCGAAATATGGTTTCTTTTATAATAGAAAAACAGCTGTAAGAGGGATCCATCTCGCATGTTGTGGTCATCTGTTTGTTGAGTAAATAAATGTACATAACAGATACTTCAGAAACCTTACTTTTTTTACGTCATCCATGTGTCTTTTATCATCAAAAGAATATGCCTGTCTCCACCACATGTCAGAATCCACATGTCTAATTGGTTCTGCCCGGTCCTATCAGTATTCTGATGCTCTCCTCTCCATGCCACCCTTATTCCACAAATTCTTCACCTCCCCGGCACAAACCAAAGGAGAAGAAACAGAGCCACAAAATGGTTGCCATGGTGACGCAGCTTCAGGGCATTGTTGATTTATTCTTTTCCAGTCCAAAGCATCATCCCCTTTTCGAGAGCCAACCCCCATTAGCCTCTATATCCTGAGTGGAGCTGCGACTATGATGAGCCTTAACACTGACGCTCACTATCACAGCACTATTTTCTATACTATACATACTTAAAGTAATTTAGTCACATAAGCTACTTTTACTGTTTTATCAGCTCATAGGAGTGTCAATCAATCTGTCTAACTGCTTGTAGAAGAAGTCACTATGGAGTCAGGTGTCTATCCTTTCAATGGTTTCATCTCTAAAGACTGAACACTAGCTACATACAATCAAGATCGGTCTTCTTGATTATCTAATGCACCAACGGCAGCCATAATACACTTGAAGAGTTTAGAGCAATAACTGTCCACACTATTTTTTAATCAACTCACTTTAGAAGCTGCAAATATATACAATGTTATTGTCATTCATGTCCAACACTTTTAATTCATGGCTGGTCTGTGAGACTCTGTGCCCTCTTAAGGTAAAACAGGATGGAAAAATAATGATTCATGAAGAGCAGAATAAGTAGGGGGTCAACACCTAAACAGCATACTGGCTATTACAGCATTTAGTGTTCAACAGGAGAGTCGTCTCTGTGGAGTCTCTAATTGACATCACTCTTTGTTCTGCCCCCCTCCCCCATTTGTGACTTCTCTAGGCACTCTGTGGTGGGGAGAGAGAGAGAGAGAGAGAGAGAGAGAGAGAGAGAGAGAGAGAGAGAGAGAGAGAGAGAGAGAGAGAGAGAGAGAGAGAGAGAGAGAGAGAGAGAGGGTCAGAGAGAGAGCACTTATTGGCCTTTGTGTTCCATCAGTGCAGTTCCCCAGAGCGTTCAGTACACCACAACACAACACCACCCATCACCACCACTCTTGTCCTCACCAACTTGATCCCACCAATCACCCTGCCAACTCACAGCATCAACAGAAAGACGGAGGAGAAAGGAAGAAAACCAGTCAGGGTTTGTCAATAGCAGCAGACACCCAAAGATACCAGCAATGGTGAGTCTCTGAACAAATTGACGCTATCCAATATAATACTAGTGCAGGAGTTTATTAGATTATCTTATATAATGTTGATGAGATTAAGTATTACCATGGCCTTACATCATTTGATGTGCTCTATGGTCAACAGCCCTCCTGTGGAGTGGATGAGTGTGAAACTAGAGTGAGGTTCCAGGTGCACACTAATGAGACAGGGGAAACTGTGATTCCTGAGTGGCCACAGTCTTTATACAACAGAATTAATGAAACCAGAGGCCATGCACACTTACTCATCGCGACATGTGAGTCAGCATGCAGCAGTCTGGTTGCTGATGCATGAGGCTGATCATTATGCTAGCCTGTAATTGGCGCTATATGTCATTACAATATCTAATGAAAATGTAGGCAGAATATTGTCCAGTATTTGCAGTTGTCTCTGTAATACTTCAGATAAAAATGCCATCTTCTATACATACAGTATATTGCAAGTGCAATATAATAGATAATGGTAGCCATAGTCACTGTACAGAGCCCAAAATAGAGATACACGTGTGTTAAAATGAGATCCATACAGTATATGTCCACAATCCAATGTTTGAAAGATGTTTTCTTTTGTTGTGTTGGTTTTATCCAAATCCCAGCATGGTCAGAAATGGCCCACCTAATGTTCTAGTGACCAGTCTGGGAGCCTCAGGTGTTAAACACAGACATTTTAATAAGCAGTAAAGCCGGACCATATGAACAGCAGGAAAGCCAGGGAAACAGAAACAGCAGGAGAACCAACCAACAGAACAACACCTAATCAGCCCATTTAGTTGAGGGTGGGGGGGGGGGGGGGGGCTATGTCTATTCTTGGGTATTACCAGAGCAGTGGTATTACCGCTGAACATGTCACACAGCTGAGTTTTACAGTATATCTATAGCAATTACCAAAATGTTCAGCCATTTTCAATTGAGAGTGAAAGAAGTAAAAGAAGTTCCTGAAACATAGGCATTGTACAGATATCATTTAAACTAAAGAAATAAAATCTCTGCCATGTTTATAACATTGTTGTTTTGTGAGAGAGCTTGGCCATTATCTCTTAAACTTAACATCCCATTAGTACATGCATTTGCTTTCATGCTCAAGCTGTTAAGATGTTGTGTCCATTTAGACATATCCAAGTACTGAGTCATTGAAAGGAAATAAAAGACACAGATTGAAGGAAGACTCATTGAGAGCCCACTCTACATATGGTTAATTGGATTTCATGAATATTAATCAGCTTTTTTGCTAAATTTTGCTAAAAGCCATACTGTGCAGTACATTACCTCTTTAATACTGCATGTAATAAATGTATTAGTGTTCCTACTACTATGTAGTAGTAGGAACAGTATTGTTATTGGTGGTATACTTCTTATTATTCTTTTCCTGGCTTTGGTCAAATAGCTCAAAAAGTCCTTGACCAAAAATACTATGTGCATGCCACAACTAGAGAGCATCAGTAACTATGGCAGAAAGAATTACCATGATTAGACCATAGGTGGCACTATAATAACCAAAAGTAATAATTAACTTCAGAATGCTGGCATTTCGACCGCATTGTATGAAAATGTGCACATATGTGTCTTTCCTCATGGGGAACATATTTGCCTCAAGAACCCATAAAGTCTGCCATGATGGATTTTTCTATAGGTGGAAAATTTGCCCAAACTTTAGTGAAAAACATTTCACTTAAAATCAACTGTAAGTCAGATTGGTCCGAAATTGTATATGAACATGCATGGTGCAGGTCTCTCTATAGGGTGTTAAAGGATAAGAGATCCATTTAAAGATCTGAGAAAAATTGGCCCCGAATCTTCTAATGCTCTGAGAATTTGCCCTGCTGCATCAATATGTATGGCAGTCAACAGGCTGATAGAGGGCACTACACTGTGTTACCATGTTGAAGCATTTCCAGATATCTAAAAAAACAGGCCTTTGAAATTTTACCATTTTGGCTAAAAGCTAAGGCTAATGCTAATATAGCACTTTAAAACTCATCTTCTCATGACCGCTTTACCTGATTCGGTCAGATTGAGGTGGCATACTATGCTAGGCTTGCAGAATATAGTGTAAGCACATTATAAGTAATGAAATGCTTGACATAAACTATACAACATGGTCATTAACTGGGGAAGGTTAATCCACAATGCATTTACGTATTTACGCTTAGTGTATATTATCTTCTATACTAACTTCTTCATAATATAATATCTTAGTATATCATGAGTTCAACTTGGCCCATATTAGGTGAGTGGTCTACCCCCCTGTCTGTAGGTCTACCCCGTGTCTGTCTATCTCACCCCATTTATGGTTATGGGGGCATATCTGTAGGAACACGGCGGTTGCGGTTATATTTTGATCATGTTATTGTAACTCATTAATCCCCTACATATAGAAAAAAGTCCCCCCCACCTCTTAAATAAATGAGGTAGAGAGCATGAGAGTATTTCTTATCTATCTAATGAATGAATGAATGAATGAATGAATGAATGAATGGTCTTTATTGTCATTGCTATAGTACAGGTACCAAACAACGAAATTTAGGAGGGGGAGATAGCCCTCTCCTCCTATCAGCAGCCATCAATACAGACATGAATGAATGAATGAATGAATGAATGAATGAATGAATGAATGAGGCATCAGAGCGGCACTCCAACAATATTGTATGACTTGAATGATTGCAATCATCCCTCTTTGGCTCTCTGGCTACACCCCACATTAAGTGGCTGATGCATTAGTGATGAGGCGATCCCCAGGTGGGTGGAGGAATCATTAGAGGTTATATGTAAATCATCAAAGAATAATTGAGCTGCCCTTGTCTTTGGAAAAACAATGGGAAACGGTTAAATGTTTGATTTGAACCTGACTGCGCTCCAATGGAATAAATCCTGTTGTGATTAGCTGTTCTGGGGTTGTGAGGACATTGTGTGGAGAGCTTAATCTTAAGACAGTTTCATGAATGTTGTGATACATGGTTGCAGCTCTGGAAAAAAGTTAACTGTTTGTCAAATTAAACAACAATCCTGACAATTTGAGGTTGTACTGAGACAATGCCTAGTGAACCTTTGATGGGCTTTGTATAACTTGCCCATTATGCCACCTGTCTTGATTCGAATTCGGTTCTCCCACTCGCCAAACACCCACCATAGCCCGCTAAGCTAGGCAAGCTATTGCAAGTGTTCAGGTATCAAGGAAGGTCAACCATCATGTGAGCATGATGTCCAAACCATCTTTGCTACATCTACACACACACACACACACACACACACACACACACACACACACACACACACACACACACACACACACACACTCATAACGTATCTGTTGTATGTACAGTCATGTCTAAAACTCTTCCTCTTAGATCTGTACTACTGTGTTGGTAGGTTGATGCATGTTCAGGCCCCCACACTACTCTTACTACCCTTTAAGGCCCACCTCTCTCAGACCAAAGAATGTCACACAAATTAAACTGAAATGAGAAAAGCAACAATGGCCACAATTCTTAAGCACTCTGAAAACCCTATCTATACAGTATCTACCCATCAGTGTGTGGCTGAAAACTATTTTCCTTGACAAATGTGAAAGCAGTTAGTGAAACTGGGAACAAGTTGGCAGCCAATGTTCTGACTTTTATTCCGAAAAATGTAAATAAAAATGTCAACGTTGATGAAAATCAATGACACACTCGCTAGTCAACTAACACAACTTGTTTTGTGAGTCTGCTAACAATGTAAAGTAGTGTTATAGTTAACTAGGTAGTAGTGGGGATTGCTCACCGAATCCATTGCATTGCAATATTATTTTTGGCTTGACTAGCGAGTGCATCATTAATTTTCAACAACGTTGGCATTTATTTAAAATGTTCTGAATAAAAGTCAGAACAATTTGATTGGTTTCCGACTTGTTCACTGTTTCACCAGCTGCTGTCACAATTCCCATCTCCACCCTCAAGACTCCATTGCCTTCGTAAGCTTCTCATAAGCCAGTGCTTGCTTGTGTAAAGCTACTGTATGATGGAAACTAAATCTCATTGTCCTGTTTTGACAGTGGTTGTGTTCCTGCCTTCTTGATTCCAAAGGGCAAAGGGGTACTGTTTGTCTCTGGACTTGTTTGTTTATCTAAAAAAGGACAGAATCCAGTAACCTCTGCTCTCTCCTTAACCTTCCTGGTGCTTTTCAAACTCCTTCCTGTTTACCTGTGACCCTTAAAGTGAAAGATGAAGGGAATAACATTGTGGCTAACTTTTGAATTTGTGTGTGTGTGTGTGTGTGTGTGTGTGTGTGTGTGTGTGTGTGTGTGTGTGTGTGTGTGAGTGTGTGCGTGTGCGTGTGCGTGTGTGTGTATGTGTATGTGTGTGTGTGTGTGTCCATGACTTCACAGACAAAAATAGGAGTGAAAATATTTGTCCTGTGCTGGTATATTCTCTTTGCTATTCTGTTGTATTATGTTATATTGCTGTCTTTAGAATATGTCTTTAAAGGAAACCTATTATGCTTTTTTCCCACAAGTTAATGGGGTCCCCAGAGAAATGTCATTGTCAAGTTTTTTGTTAAAAAAACCACTCAGATTTGAAACTAAAGGCATCCTAGCATGACTCTATACCCCTCTGTTCCAGTTCCATATTTTAGGCCTACTCGCAGATGACTTGGATGAGGCGTAGACTCGCGAGCGTACCTTTCTCTAACATATATTCATCACAGTATTTTGATTATGGATATCTATGGAACAGTAAATGTCTTACTATACCAGAATACAAGACAATAATTCTTTCTCAGCAATTGCCCCAGTTCTTGTTTATCTCTCCAACAAAACATACTGATAGTACTGCCGTGGGCGGAGATACTCAGATGGGGGGCGATATGAGACTCTCTCAGCTTACGTAGGCAGGGGCAGCCCATCTGAATGGCTTGTTGAATCGCATGTTTTCGGAAATACGCAGCCCACGAAGAATGGACTGAATTGCTTTATTTCACAGTTTCTGTGTTAGTATGGTCTTCAGAGACCCAATGTATAGCTCAAGCACTGAGAAAGTGCATTTTTCATACTATGGGACCTTTAAGACTTAAATAATTTGTACTTTTCATTCCAATCAATCACATATCATACACTGCGTCAATTTTCCACTCACATTGGACCCCTTGGGATGAGTCATTTGGTCAATGTCAAAATCAATGGACAATTCTGGTTCAAACACTTTAAATAGTTTCAGGGGGATTGTAAAAGCCATAAAGTAAAGTAGTAGGCTACTGTAATGAGACAATCATTTGGTGCATTCATCAGGCCACACCCTACTGCACAGTGTAATGATCTATCCTTAGTGAATTGACTCTGTTAGCAATGCGGATTGTGCACTCACTGAATTCGATTCCCACCAGTCACAATCTACAGTATACCCCCTATTTGCTGCAATAGCAAACATTATAGTGAGCAATATGAAATACACATAAAACTGAAATGTCAAATCCCGCCTCTACCGAACTGACACCTCACCAGATTATTTGCCCCTCAGGGTTCAGGCAGTAAAGTAACCTCCCCATCATCCTTTGCTTTCTCACTCTAGAACGTAGAGAAAGAGAAAGTCATGCGAAGCTTCCTTCATCAAAACACAGCTGGAGCAACAGCAACAGTCCATCTCCACCTGTTCCTCGCCAATGGTGTCTCTCACTGGTCAATATGGCTCTGTCCTCATCACTATATTTCATACTATTTGAGTTGAGCTCAACATGGCAAACTTCACTGATTATACATACATACATGAAAGCATTCCTCCAAATTCTGGACAAAAGCGAAATAGTGATATATATATGAGTATATATATGAGTATAACCCTAACCCTAACCCTAACCCTAAACTTATGATTTAATATATTATATATTTGTGAATAATTAGATAGTAACCACTTCTAAAAATGTGAATTCTGTTTAAAGTCAGGGGTGTTCAATGAGAATAGGGCCTTATAATTTCTTGACGCTTGAATGGCTAAACCTTTCTAGAGCATGCCTTCCTGAAGACCGGCTAGACACTGGTCTGGAGGGTGAAGGTTGAGGAGTTGAAACAGCCATGTGAGAATATGATTTAGAGATTTCCACCCCTTCCTGCCAGGAAAGAAACGCTCAAAGTGTGAAAAATGTGTGTTGCTGAAAGCTTCTTCCTAAATCAGGTGGCCAGCCAGTGGGAAAAAGGGAAACGGCCTCTTGGCATGCACTTCTGCCAGATACACATCTGGAAGGGAACCGGCACGCCGGCACATCGTCCTGCGTAATTAGCTGTGAAGATGGGAATCCCATTAGCTGTGTGTGTGTGTGTGTGTCAGTGTGTGTGTGTGTGTGTGTGTGTGTGTTTGTGTGTGTGTGCGTGTGTGCGTATGTGTGTGTGTGTTTATGTGTGTGTTTATGTGTGTGTTTATGTGTGTGTGTTTCAATCATTGGGAAAAGGAGGTGTGGGGGGGGGGGTTACTTTTGTTTACAGGATACTCAAAAGAGAGATGCTGTTCAAAGAACACAGGACACAGGGGTTAAAAATGGAAGTGTGACGCAGCCAGTGAAGGAAAATAGTGTTGACATTTACGCACGCTGCCTGTCTGCCAAGTCAACAGTGTCAGTATCAGTTCCTGCTCTAGCGGAACTCTTAAGTACATTCTGCGCAATCAACTTTAAAAAACCCTGTTGTGGACTGATATTTAGCTTGAGGGCATGAGGCATTGCTTTGTAACTTCAGTTTAACAACAGAGGAACAGGTTTCCACCAATCTGACAGTTTCAGTTCATGTTTGTGTTATTCTGCTGTTTTTGTATATCATCCTGAGACTAGTTCATATCATTTTACTGTGACAGGGCTTGTGTAAATGACCATCCACTTAGCACCACAGAGGACACAGCAGGAGATTGGATTCAACATTTTAAAAGGTTGTTGATGCCTCCCTGTCAACAGCCTATAATTATCCTGCTTTGCGATGGATGTATGACTGTGTGTCCAGCCCTGACTCTTGCAGGATAATTTGTGTCAGTGATGATATATCGGACCGTGCTAATGCTTGGCTCCATGCTACGCTCTTGAACTGAATGGCTGTATAGTATGACTATAATGGCCAAACCTGCCATTTCCAGAGAGTTCGCTACAATGGGATGTGTGTGTGTGTGTGTGTGTGTGTGGGGGGGGGGGGGCAAAGTGCCTTGACTGAGTGCCAAGGAGAGAAGCTGGACACCGCTGTCCAATTGCCTTGATTTGTTTGGCTGCTCTGTCACTGCAGTCCAACCCTGACTGACTGGAGGCCAGCTTAAACAGGGGGTCAAAGAGAACACAGCCATAGAGGAACAGAGTGGAACATCATTATGAAAACTGTAAAAAGGGCCAGAGTTCCTGTTTCTGTGTCAAGCTAATGTATCCCCACAGCCTTTCACACAGTAAGGGGAGAGACTGAGAGTAGATTCAAAGTGGGCATTATCACTGACCTTGAAGCCAGCACGATCCTCTCCACACGCTCCTTGGCTCTCTGAAACCCTACAAGCTTGTAGAATAGAGCTCCGGGCAAACGGCCTCCCTGATGACCTAAACCCTTATCTCTCTCCTCCTGAACTACACCTCCTCTGCATCAGCTGCTAAAGTGTCCGACTACCGCAAAAAATACAATCCTCTGCCTCTAACCCTAGGAAATTGTTCTCCACAAAAAAAAAAATCCACACTCCTCTTACAGTTCTCCCTCTGTACCAAGTCTCTTGGCTCTGTATTTTCCTCACATGGTTTCTCCTACCACTGATATCCAGATGACACTCAGCTGTTCCTGTCTTTTCCCCCCTTCTGACAACACGTGCCTCTGCTTCTGCTTGGATGTCAGCTCACCACCTCAAGCTCAACCTTAACAAGACTGAGCTACTCCGTCTGAGCTGACTTTTCTTTCAAAAAATGTGAATACATTTTCGCGTTGTTGAAAATCAATGACACATCATTAGTCAACTAACACAGCTTGTTTTGTGAGCCTGCTAACAATTTAATAAATTTAGTAGTGTTATAGTTAACTAGGTAGCAGTGGGGATTACTCACTGAATACATTCCGTTGAATATTTTCTCAAACATGCAGTAGCTTGATGCACGCAAGGTTGTAGTAAGTACTGTATCATGGAAATAGAAACAGTCTGTTATCATTTCTGGTACCGAATTCCTGATAAATTTCTTTCTGCTGTTCATACCATTATTTTCTGTGTAGCCTGTGTATGTCTGTTTTAACAGTTTTAGGATCAGTAAATACTTATAATTTGTGAATTGGATTCACTGTATAGTCTGCTGTAGGCTACTGGGTAAGTGATACATGGCTTGTAAACAAACTTGAGTTTTAGGATGTGTGCAAAAGCAAGGACTTTGTGATCGTCTAATTATCTGTAGTTACGTGTTTTTAGCATTTTGATGTAATATCAGCAAGTTGTGATGTGCTAAACATAATAATAATAATAATAATAATGCATTAGACTTATATAGCGCTGTTCTAGACACTCAAAGACGCTTTACAAACTGAAAAGATTGAGTAGTAATAATAAAAAGAAACAAAAAAAAGAAAGAAAGAAAAGAAAGTACCGGTATAGGGGCCTAATTAAGGTAGTGCTGGGGACACATGGGAAGGGGAGGGGGAGAGGATTAACTGGGGAAGGCAAGCTTGAAGAGTTGGGTTTTGAGGGCCTGTTTAAATGTTGCCAGGGTGTTGGCCTGTCTGATGTGGTTGGGGATGGGGTTCCAGAGGGACGGGGCTGCAGCTGAAAAGGCCCTATCACCCCAGGTCCGGAGCTTGGTCCTGGTGGTCTTGAGGGTGGTTTGGTCGGCAGACATGAGGCAACGGGAGGGGGTGTGGAGGGGGACACGGTTGGCAAGGTAGGAGGGGGCCAGATTGTTGATGGCTTTGTAAGTGGTGAGTAGGATTTTGAATTGGATCCTGTATTTGACCGGGAGCCAGTGTAGGTTTTGGAGGACAGGGGTGATGTGGTCACGGCGGCGAGTGGAGGTGAGCAGACAGACAGCAGAGTTCTGGACGCATTGGAATTTGTTTAGGATGTTATTAGCGGAAAAGGACAGGGTCGGATGCGGGCAATGTTCCTGAGGTGGAAAAATGCAGATTTAGTGACCTGGTTGGCATGGGGAAGGAACGAGAGGGTGGGGTCAAAGATGATGCGGAGGTTGCGGACGTGGTTGGAGGGGGTTACGGTGAAGCCATCGATGTTGAGTGAGAATGTCTGGGTGGAACAGGTGAGGGACTTTGGGCTGTTGATGAGGATTTCAGATTTATTGCAGTTGAGTTTCAGAAAATTCAGTTGCATCCATGAATTTATGTCGCTGAGGCAGGTAGTGAGGGTGGAGTGGGTGTTAGGGGAGATGGTTTTGGAGGAGAGGTAGAGTTGAGTGTCATCGGCATAGCAATGGAAGCGGAGGCCGTGGCGGCGGAGGACCTGTCCAAGGGGAAGGATGTACAGGATGAAGAGGAGGGGGCCTAGCACTGAACCCTGGGGGACACCGTGGGTGACTGGAGCAGTGGATGATTTACAGTTATTTATTGAGATGTATTGATGTCTGTCTGAGAGATAGGACTTGAACCAGGAGAGGGCGGTGCCGGTTATGCCAATGTGTTGGAGACGGGTGAGGAGGATGAGGAATGGTTGATGGTGTCAAAGGTGGCGCTGAGGTTCGAGGAGGATGAGGATGGTGGAGTCAGCAGAGAGGAGTATGTCATTGGTGATTTTTAGTAGTGCTGTTTCAGTGCTGTGTTTGGAACGGAAGCCAGATTGGAATGGTTCATACAGGATATTGGAGTCAAGGTGAAATTTGAGTTGGGCAGCAACAACTTTCTCGAATGAGTTAGAGATAGTTCATGGGCTGGAGAAGTTTGTTGATGGTGGAGAAGAGTGTTTTGGGGTTGTTACGGCCAGAATCGATGATGGAGGAATAGTAAGAGGAGCGTGCACTGTTGAGGCCCTTGTTATTTAGGGATCAGGTGTTAAAATGTGCAATCTTGAGTTGAGTTTGTATCTGGATGGGGTTGCTTTGGTCAGGGCACGTAGGGAGGTGGAAGGATGCACACGTTTGTTGTTGTTATTGTGATACGTAGTGAGCACGTTTGACCATAGGGAGTGGATGGGTTGATGTAGTGAAGTTGCAGCCAGATCCCGTTGTGTTCGTAGGTGGAATAAGTGATGGTCATTATATCCAGTGGAAGGGTTAGCCAAGTCTCGCCGGACCCTAGTAGAACAAAGACAACCGGTAGCCTAGCCCAGTGATTTTCAACCAGTGTGCCGCGGCACACTAGTGTGCCGTGAGAGATCATCAGGTGTGCCGTGGGAAATTATCTAATATCACCTAATTAACCATTGTCGGGTGTCTGTGCTGTAATAAAGTGTGGCAGATAATGTAATACTCTTCTATTTCAGTGGGTGGCAGCAGAGGGCAGCAGAGGGCTCTGAGTAAAGTTTAACTTTCCGACGTAAACACCAATCATTGGCCGTGATGTAATAATGTTTCAAACTAAAGGGTTGAGTGATTGGCTGAACGCAACGTGAAAGAGTAGCGTTACGCACGTTTATTACAGAAAAAAAAACGGCGCCAGTGAGAGTGATGGAGAAGTTTTTGAGAAGGGAAAATGCAAATGCTGAACAGGGCCCTGGACAAAATTCTGACCCAGATGAAGGCTCTAGTATGAGTGGTCGACAAAAGAAAAAAGAAAAGACGGTGAGCTCGAGGCAATACAGCGAAAGCTATCTTTCATTTGGATTTACTTTCACCGGGGATGCAACGGCACCGACTCCGCTGTGCTTGGTGTGTGGTGAGAAGCTATCCAATAGCGCCATGGTGCCAAGCAAGCTTAAACGCCATCTCCAAACGAAACACCCTTCCGTTCAAAACAAGCCGATGGACTATTTTGTACGCTTACGTACAAACAGGCAACTTTTTTGAGAAAAACCACAAAGGTTAACGAGAAAGCCCTCAGAGCTAGCTACCTTGTTGCTGAACTCGTAGCTAAATCAAAAAAGTCCCACACTGTGGCAGAAACATTAATACTGCCAGCTTGTAAAGCCATTGTAAATGAGATGCTCGGCCCTGACGCGGCCAAAGAGATCGCTAAAGTGCCTCTCTCAGATAACACAATTGCCAGACGTATCGATGACATGTCTGTGGATATCGAAACTAATGTTTTAGAAAAGATGCGCATCAGTACGAAATTTGCCTTGCAACTTGATGAGTCGACGGATATTAGTGGACATTGTCAGCTCTTGGCCTGCGTTTTGTGGATGGAGAAAGCATTAAAGAAAACTTCCTATTTTGCAAGGCACTGCCAGGACAATCAACAGGAGAGGAAATATTTCGGGTCACGTCGGAATATCTCGACAAAAGCGGGCTTACATGGGAAAACTGCACAGGTGTCTGCACTGACGGAGCCGCAGCCATGGTCGGGCGCATCAAAGGCTTCGTAAGTAGGGTCAAAGAAAAAAACCCAAATGTTATTACTACGCACTGTTTTTTGCACGGTGAGGCCTTCGTTGCAAAGACCTTACCATCAGATCTAGCTCCTGTGTTGGATGATGTTGTGCGCATAGTGAACTATGTGAAGACGCGACCTTTGAAATGTCGCTTATTTGCGTCTTTGTGTGAGGAAATGGGAGCGGAACATAAAGTTTTATTGCTCCACACGGAGGTCCGGTGGCTGTCGCGCGGCAAAGTGCTGGCCCGTGTGTATGAGCTGCGAGAGGAACTTAAAGTTTTTCTGACAAACGAGAGGTCCGATTACTCAAAGCTGCTTGCAAGTGATGAGTGGTGTGCAAAGCTGGCATACCTGGCTGATATATTTCATCATCTGAATGAACTGAACACACGGATGCAAGGCCGAAATGAAAACCTGCTTACAAGCACTGATAAAATGAACGGATTCCGTTTAAAGGTGCAGCTCTGGCAACAACATGTGCAGCGTGGCAACCTTGAGATGTTCCCACTCACCGAGAAACTGCATGATGGCAACACTGCTGCAATGTGCGAGGTGATTGGCACACATTTGAAAACTCTTGAGGAGAAGTTGTCATTTTATTTCTATTCAGCCTTCACAGAATGCCTTGACTGGGTTAGGGACCCATACAGCTCAGCATCCGTTGCTGGAAAGGATATGACTTTAAAGGAGCAAGAGGAACTCATTGAACTGAAACAAGATCGTGGTTTAAAGCTAAAGTTTGCTGATCTTCCTTTGGACAGTTTTTGGTTATCTGTTGCCAAGGAGTTCCCCATTCTGGCCAACAAAGCTATTTTGACATTGCTCCCGTTTTCAACCACATATCTGTGTGAGCTGAGCTTCTCAAGCTTGACTGCGATAAAAACTAAAAACAGAGAGAGACTGAGATCTGTTGAGGAAGAGCTTTGTGTGTGTCTTTCTACCATTACTGCCAGGATATCCATTTTGTGTTCATCGAAACAGGCCCAGGTTTCACACTAAGTGAGTATAAATACATTTAAAAACTATATGTATTATATGTACTGTGTTAGAGTGTCATTTTGTGTCATTTTGGTTGGTGGTGTGCCCCAGGATTTTGTAAATGTAAAAAATGTGCCGCGGCTCAAAAAAAGTTGAAAATCACTGGCCTAGCCACACAGTGAGATGCTCTGAAACCGGTAGGTTAGCGTTGCTAGCGGGTGGTCGTAGGCAGGGCTCCCGCTAGCTGGCTGTGATGGCTAGCACTGGTCGTAAACAAACTTTCCTCACTGAGAGGTAGCGGTCTCAGCGACAAAGGCTAACCGCAAAATACCTCTCAGAGAGTTCGATGTGAAGGATCCGTGGATGGGTGGATCTTCTCTCAATCGTGGTGTGGTCGAGTCCCACTCCCGGCAGTGTTGTTGGAGTCAGCTATTCTCAGCTGACAGCCATCAGTCAGCAACGTTTGGCGGTAGCAGGTAGGTATCGCAGAGGCAAGAGTGCCGAAACCACAGCAGAAAATTCGGAATCCCCAGCGATACTTAATAATAGCGGTAATCTAATACTAAATCTAAATCTAAGTGTCTTTGTAGGACAATCTACTTTGTATTTTGCAATTACACCTTGAAAAGTCCGAGATCCAGCCCCTGCTCATCGACGGAGAGAGCGTGGAGAGAGTCTCAACCCTCCGATTCCTGGGGGTGCACATGCAGGATGACCTGTCCTGGAAAGACAACACAAAAGCCACCATCAAGAAGGCACAACAGCGGCTATACATCCTGAGAGTCCTCAGGAAGGAACACAGCAAGCAGGAGATACTGGTGACCTTCTACCGCGGCGCAGTGGAGAGCATCCTCACCTACGGCATCTGCAACTGGTTCTCCAGCTGCACAACCGCGGAGAGAAATGCGCTACAGAGAGTCGTGAGAACAGCCCAGAAGATCACCGGTGCCCCCCTCCCCTCTCTGGAAGAGCTGTACAACACACGCTGTCTCAGGAAGGCCTCCAAGATCTCCAGGGACCCAACCCACCCTGGGTACGAACACTTTACCCGGCTGCCCTCGAAAAGGCGGTTCAGGACCATGGCCGCAAGGACAAACAGACTGAAGAACAGCTTCTACCCCAATATGTACATTTCAAGCCTGCAAACTGCGACACTTTAAATAAATGTGCAATAACACTATGTGCAATATGACAACCCTAGTCGTCTATCTGTACAGTATAGTATAGTGGATAGTGTACATAGCCTTTATTTATGTAAACCAGCTCCTTCCCTTCTTGTTTTTTTTTTAAAGTTTTTTTTTCTTTCCTAACACCAGGGGAGCCACCCCTCCTAAATTTCGTTGTTTGGTACCTGTACTATAGCAATGACAATAAAGACCATTCATTCATTCATTCATTTCAGGCAGAGAAGCGGCGAACAAAACGCCAGCGTCCTCTCTCAGCCAGAAGGTCATGTGTACTGAGTTAAAGTTAGATGTTCATAGCGATGTTCCTTGCTAGCTTGCTAGCAACTAGCAGCTATTTTGCGTGTGTTTTGATTCAGAGCAAGTTTCTCCGGTATTTGGTTTGAAGGGTACCAACATTCAAATAAGTTCTTCATATACTGTATATGTATTTGTAATATATGTTCTTCAACTATTTTCTAATATATGACACATCATTTGAAAGCTTACATTCTGCACTTTCATAATCGGGAAGAAACCTGAAGAATTACATTGCCCTACATGAGGACTTTTTCACCAGACCCTGACACATTTTAGTTCAGAATATTTCAAGAGAAAAAGGTACCATTTATTTTAATTCAGGGGAATTTAGGAACAAAGATACAAGAGAATTCAGTTATGTTTACAAAATCAGCTATCACATTGATAGAGATATACATACACCAAAAACAGATATGAAAATAGGAACAATCACATAGTGTTGCCTTTATTGGTATGTTATAGTGAAACTAAATAATTCATTTTCACCTCTCCCCAATACATACAGTAGACAGTTAAACACTGTACAGTTGCAATGACATAAAACTATGCAATTACATAGCTTTTTCTATTAAGGGGCAAAGAGATATAATCTAGATTATAATGAGAAGTTAGATGTGGTAAGGAGCTCCAACATTATTGATAACCAGGCAGACGAACACATTCAGACTGTAAAAACACCAACAGAATAGTGCCAGAGTGGCAAGTGGAGCATCAGTGCCTGATGCCCAATTACTGGCATCCTCAAGTCACTCTGCTAGCAGCCAATGTCCAAAGGGAATATCAGTCCCCTACAAGATAGATTCTGCAAAATATTGATTTGACACAGGCAGATACAGTGTAGAAAACTATTTTATGTATTGTGTATGCTGTGTGAAGACAGAGCTTCGACAACATCTTCTTGCAGTGGCAAGAGGTATTAGGTCAGGCCACTTCAAGACAGGTGTACTGTAAGAAAGATTCAGGATGAAAACAAAAGTATGTCTTTGGGGTAAAATAAAAGTGCATTGACATTAATTTGCTATACCAAAATAAAAAGCACTTTCCATGCACAG
Organism: Nansenia antarctica; assembly: GCF_963989245.1. NCBI lineage: Eukaryota > Metazoa > Chordata > Actinopteri > Argentiniformes > Microstomatidae > Nansenia > Nansenia antarctica. The sequence goes on from NC_137676.1 coordinate 46,964,731, forward strand.
TGTTACGTTTTTTGTGTGTTTACTTTTATTCAACATTTCCCTAAATTGTGGTCTTTTTTTCTTTCTTTTTTTAAGACAGTGAGAGGTTCAGGTTTTTTCTGGAAGCAGCTGAAGAAACACAGATTGCTTTCAGAAGTGGTCCCAAGTTTGATTATGTAAGGTGTACACAACACTAAAGGTGGAAAAAAGAAGCACACATTTTTACATCAACTTTAAAGCACACACAAACAGACATACAGTACGTGTACACTCACTCGCACACACACACCAAACACACTCAATCCGATTGTGAACAGCAACCCCACAATAATGGCTTTACATTATACATTTGTTCAACACAATAGCACATTACTTACAAAAATCTGTAATATTTCCAAAAAATACAATTATTATTTACAGCTCAAGTATTCACCCTGTCACTCTTACTACATATATATTCATTGTGAACTTGACAGAATGTACATCAACATATACAGAATAAATATACTATATACTATAAACATAGTTTAAACATAGTATTGATCAATCACAGAAAGCCTCTATAACCACTATGATTACATACAGTACACTATTGAAGAAATATAGTTATTCTAAACAGGATTCATTTGTTGTACTTATACAAGACACAATGACAGAATGACAAGGTAGAGCCCCTGGAGTTGCAATTATCATAACTCTTTTTTGTTCATTTAACTTATTACAGGCAATCCACAGAAAGGCCTGTTTCAAGTTGCCATGGCTTGGTCCATTGGGTGCAAGGAGAAATTGTTCCATCTTTCACCAGTGCTCTCCCGATTGTCTAGCTGCCTTAAGAGCAAAGCTTTAAGACAAAGAGCAGACGGCTCCATGTGCGTGCCAGCCCCAGAGAACCATTGGCTAAAGGTGACATGGTTTAAAGAGGGTGTATGATGGCTATCTTTATGACTGACATCATTCCATTGTGCTCTCTCTATGCACCCAGAATGCCCCCCCCCCTCCCCAACCTAACCCCATGAATAATAGGTCATGTGATCTAGCTTTCTAATGATAAACCATACTAGTCTCCAATATCCATTAACCATTGGGTTGCATTACTCAGTCACTGTAATGCTGTGAGCCAGCTGTTTAAAAAGTGCAGTGAAATCCATAACAGTGCAGTCTGATGGTAGAGCTTGGCATCCTCTCAGGGTTACAATTACCATAACTATAATTCTATGACAGTAAGTCCCTGCTGACTGTAGATACATGTGAATGAACTGTAAGTTACCTGTGTGCTTGTCACCATCTGTCTTCCAACATAAACATTTAGGCCATAATGACCTGTGATCCACCAGCCGAAACCATGCTATGAATCATTAGTGCTGTAATTCAGTTAACGTGTACTGTGTAAAACATTTTTTAAACCAGTTAAAAGGCAATACCTCCTGACATCCTGCTTTGTGCCTCCACTTGTGCTTCCACTGTGCTTTGCCACTCGTATGCTGTTGTGTGCTATCTATCTATCTATCTCTCTCTCTCTCTCTCTTTCTCTCTCTCTCTCTCTCTCTCTCTCTCTCTCTCTCTCTCTTTCTCTATCTCTCTATCTACCGGTATCTATCTATCTATCTATCTATCTATCTATCTATCTATCTATCTCTCTCTCTATCTCTCTATCTACCGGTATCTATCTATCTATCTATCTATCTATCTATCTATCTATCTATCTATCTATCTATCTATCAATCAATCAATCAATCAATCAATCAATCAATCAATCAGTCCATATATGTTCATTAATCTATTAACAGTGCTGTTATGACTGGTGCTAGTGTGGCTCAGGAGGTAGAGCCGCCGTCTAATGATCGCAAGGTCGGCAGATCGGCGGTTCGAGCCCCAGCTGGCCACATTTCGAAGTGTCCTTGGGCAAGACACTGAACCCCAAATTGCTCCCAATGAGCGGGCCGGCGCCTTGCATGGTAGCTTGGCTGCCATTGGTGTGTGAATGTGTGTGTGAATGGGTGAATGAGAGGCCGTTGTAAAGCGCTTTGGATAAAGGCGCTATATAAGTCAGTCCATTTACCATTTTGTGCTAGAGACAAAACATGCTCTGTGGTATTCTTGTTGATCTGTGCTTGATGAACAACTCCAGGGTCTCTACCCGTTATAAAGTGCTCAAGTGACTTGGACTAGACATAAATACAGGAGGTAAAAACTCTATACAATACTAGAGAAGATCTAAACAAAGAGGACTAAGCCATAAGGCTGACAGACACAGAGACAATGTTCAGGCACCAACAATAAGACAGTGCTTCACACCTCAGATCTACTCAGTTTCACTGCTATCTGTCTCATGGAGGGGCAGGAGACAGAGATACTCTTGTCTGTCACATGCTCTTCCCATGGCCAGCAGTGACACTAAGTGGTCAAACTTTGCTAATGCAGCAACAAAGCCATAATCATCTTCCACCTGATATATAAATCACACATTATCATAGATACATCAACAATAACAACGAAAACCCATTTTTTCTTGATATATATAATTAAGATAATTACACCTATGTTAGTACCATTAATCAAGAGTGCAGCTTAATAGTTGTCATATTTAGAGGAATGTACAAAACTAACCCTTGAATGGCCATCAATCCATTTTGGAATCATTGTAAGTAAACAACCATCTTTAGGGAGTGGCTTAGCTTGTTTAAAGCCCCCTGCTTCCAAATTGTTGTCACTACGTTAAGCTTTCATTGCCATAACGTTGCCCGGGCTCCCAACTCCACAAAAAAAACGGTGTACATGTCTATGGGGGCAGGGGGTGCTCCTCGACGGCATCACAAGAGAATTCATCTCCATGGTGCGTCGCTGTCTCCTACGCAGCTTCCCCTGGGTAACGTGCCTCTATTTTTAAACACTGGGTGTCACAGGGGCTGATTGAGGAGAACAGAAAGACACACACACACACACACACACACACACCGAGCTGCCTGATGATCAAATGCTAGCTGGTGCTTGGCTTATCGTTGCTCAGATGAAGCTTCCCCTGTCTTCTAAGGGCTTGATTAAAATGTGGAGCCTTTGTCTGAGCCTCTAACTGAAGTAGGATAGATGTGGAACGCCATGGGCAGTAGCTGTAGTTTGATGCCTTATTTGTTTTGGAGATGGGAGATGGTTGTCTTACAACTAATAAAAGTCCTACTCTGTGTTAAGGCTCGGGGAAAGGCAGGCGGGCCGTGCTTCTGAGACTCAAGGGAGAACAGAAGAGCTCAAGAACACAATCTCTTCATGAATAATACCTCTTATGCCAAACATACAGTATGTACAATATTCTATGTCGCTAATAACATAGAGATAGAAGGAGATCCACAATTAATGTTTACGGACACATACAGAATTAGAGGTGCCACCTCCATGTACTTTGATAGTGTTGATTGATATGATTCTTATCTTGGAAAGACATAAGTAGTGGACCCAGTTCTACTTAATACTGCATTGACCATATCATGCAAATATATTGGAACATACTGTTGATACTATTGATTTTCTGTTATCATTGTGTATACTTGATAAAGATACCTTCCTTTTCTAAGTTACAAAACTTAGTAGCCTACATTACTTTTAAAGATGATTTATCCATTAAGATTGAAGCCATATATCCATTAATAGGGCCAATGGAGATGTTCCATTTCATGAAGTGAAATTAAAAACTGATGCTGTAGAAGTGAAAAGGGCAATGTGCTTCTTTCTGAGTCTCCTTCTACCCTCCATGTTCTTTTTTTCCGATTACTATTCCTCAAAAAAGCTTTGAGGTAAAAACACACCAACCATGACCCCCAAAAAAAACTCACAAAAAACACAGTTTTCATATTGCAGCACTAGTGACACCTAGACCTGAAAAATACCTTATTGTGGAGTTTGAGTGCAGCCCTCTACACAAAATGAGCAAATAATGGGAAAGTCCCAGCTCATACAATGTAGAGACTCAAGGAAGGCCAAATGACAGAGCTTTGGACTGTATCCCTCAGTCACTGTTGCCTACCTACTCAACATCATTAACCCCATTCCCTAGGGCAGATAACAATGGAAGTCCTCACCTATATCTGGTCGGACTCATTTCCCATCATCCATCATGGTTGGGACAGACAGTCAGTCGCATGGATCCAGTGTGGAGGAGTGACGGAGTGGAGCTCTGGAAGATGAAGAAGCATACTGCTCTGCTCCGGTCCGGAGTGGAGGTGGTGGTTAAGGTGTGATGAACGCTGCAACATCCCCAGGCAGCGTTCTCTCTCTCTCTCTCTCTCTCTCTCTCTCTCTCTCTCTCTCTCTCTCTCTCTCTCTCTCTCTCTCTCTCTCTCTCTCTCTCTCTCTCTCTCTCTCTCTCTTCCTCTCTCTCTCTCTCTCTCTCTCTCTCTTTCTCACTCTTTTTTTCTCACTGCCTCCCTGGAAGGGGGGTTGGTGGCAGGCCCGGCCCTAGGACTTTGGTGGCGCTAAACAAGATTTTGATTGGGGCCCCCCTTCAACGTTTCATCGACGGGGGTGGGGGTGGGTAGCGGAGTTTCTGATTGACGGTTGTTTCGTCGACGGTGGGGTGGGGGGGGGGATGTTAGCAGAGTTTTGGATTGATGGGTGGTAGCTTGCGCTAAATCAACAGCGCAAGTGTGGCCCCCTGTAGCGGTTGTGGCCCTAAACAACCGCATAGAGTGTTTATGACAGTGGACGGCCCTGGGTTGTGGGATCATAGTTCAGACTCTGGGGAGGTGATGTTCTGGTAGCCACTCTTGGTGCCGATGCCTGTGCCATAGCCAGTGCTGGTCATCTCTTGGATGCCCCCAGGACCAAGGTAGGTGCGATGCCCCGGCATGGGGGAGGGCGCTTCGCTGGGGTTCTTGCTGAGGATGAAGCGTGACTCATCGACCTCCTCTAGGTTGGAGATGTCCTTCATCATGCCTTTGCGGTAGGACACGGATAACTTGTTGGAGCCATCCGACAGCAAGTTGAAGTGGCGGATGATGAAGACAATGGGTAGGGGCAGCATGGCCACGATGATGAGGGCATAGCACATGGTTAAGGCCCAGGGCGGGTAGCTCAGGAACTGCTCTGAGGCCTGCCATGACGGGGGGAGAGGAGAAGAGAATGACTCAACCAATTGCAGAGAACCATATTTAAAGGTGCAGGGTGTAACATTCAAGCTTTCTAATGGTTCTAAATGACTATGGTTAATCGATTAATATAAGCGATCAGGGAATGAGATCCCATTAAATAAATATTTCATTGACTAATGCTGTTTTGGTCCTGAAAAGTGCTTTCTAAAACCGAGACACAGGTTTATGTACAATTGGCCAGGAGTGTTCTAGGAGAGAGGCCTCAATTGATTTCCATTACAACAACAAAAACATCACTAAAGTTATGCTTGCATACAAATCTAAATGGTCGATAGCCACACGTTACCTGGTTGGACAACATGTTTTATGATAAAACAATTAAATGTAAATAAAAGGATTCTCGTTCTGTCAAACTGTAAATGGGCAGCAGAAACTCTGCATTATCTCACTTGTATCACTAGCTCTGAACAGACTAAGCTTACTAGCATGCACGCAGATTTCCAACAGACTATGCCCTGCATCTTTAAAAGGGCAAACACATGCACGTATGAGTATGAAGACGCCCTGAGGATAAACATGGGTTTGATTAATCATTGAGCTCACACACACACACACACACACACACACACACACACACACACGGACGCACACACAAAACTATCATAAAAGAGGTGATGTCACTGACCAGTTCCTCCACCCAGGCGTTGTAGCCTGCAGGACTGACAACCATCTCTATAACAGTGGCAATGATGAGTACCGTCAGACACAGAGGAGACACATACTTCCACATGTAGAAGTAAAATGAGTAGGGCCTGAAACCCAGCATGTCCTCTAGGTCCTGCATGAACCTGAGAGAGAGATGAGGTGAAAAGAAAGAGGGAGATACAAAGGTTGGGGTGGACAGATAGAAAAGTTAACCAAGATTTGAAAACAAAATCTTCATCACCAATCTAGGTTGAAATACAAGGCATTTCTCCTTTCTCTTCACAGTGTCTGCGCTAAACAGACGAGTCCAGTACCTCTTAGTGCCGTAGATCCAGGTCACAGAGATGTTCTCCAGAAAGACCACCACAGTTAGAGGCAGGCCTGCTGAGTAGTCATCAAACATGGTGACAAAGTAGTTCCCTGAGCGCTGGACGAACAGCAGGCCTAAGAAGAAGGCCACGATGCAACAGCCAACTGAGGAGGAGAGGAGGGAATGTTGTCAAAAATGTCATCTGAGAACATTGAGTTAGATTAGATTCAACTTTTTTGTCATTGCACAACAACATTTATTTTTTGCTCTAGGTACAGGGTCAGCCATAGTCAGCGCCCCTGGAGAAATTAGGGGTTAAGTGCCTTGCTCAATGGCAGTGGTAGGCACCTAAGATATGATCCCAGCAACCCTCCAATCACCAGCTCACATGCAGCTCCCTCCTGAGCTGGGGATCGAACCAGTGACCTTCTGATTGCTAGCCGGCCTCTCTAACCTTTAGGCTACCACCCCTTACTCCCCTATTGTATTCTCACAACATGTAACATACCACTATGTATGTTATGTATGTATGCATCTATAAAATGTTTGTTAATTGATTGAATGTACTGTATGCATATTCTAGTACCAGTGGCGGCTGGCCAATAGAGGGCGCTAGGGCGCCGCCCCCACCTTCCAACGCGCCCCCACTTCCTAGCTCCTACTTGTAAAAGTTTTTTTAAATAAACATTGTTTACTCATAAAATGCGGCTGATATTCTGTCGGCGCCTATCAGCATTCATTAAAAATCCTCCAATACAGCCCCGCGGTAGGGTAGCGGTCTAAGCACTAGCCACTAGTGCAAGCTGCCCACCGGGGACTGGGATCGAATCCCGGTCTCGCCAGACCCGGATATGGCCGAGGCACACAGGGAGCGGCATATTGAGCGGCCGCTCCAGAGGGCGGTATAGGACTATTTCCGGACAAGGATCCGTCGCGCAACAGCGCCCCCGGGGTGCCGGAATAACGGTGCTGGGCTCGAGGAGCCAGACAGCTAGTCTGCCTGGCGATCTCCTCTGGGGCTGCCGGCCACGGGGTCGTGCGGCGGATCCTACGCAATAGGCAGGGGATAATTGGATGCTAGGTTGGGTTCAATTGGATACCAAATTGGGTGAAAAAGGGATAAAATCTGAAAAAAAAAAAAAAATTTATATATATATATAAAATCCTCCAATACAATAAAAATCTGTGTGAAATTCACGGTGAAAATACATATACACTGTATATATATATACAAGGGTAGGGAGTCGGGACGCCGGCCGAATGGGATCCTATGGCAGTAATAATACTTTTGGCTAACACGTGAGCTGTAGCAGCGCTCCAATTGGCTGTCTCCTATTTCCCGGTCGGGGCGCACAAAAGTGCGCCCTGAGCATGCGCGGATTAACGCATTGGCTTACCTAGGCTGCAGCCTAGGGCCACTACCACTAGGGGGCCACGGCGGCCACCTAACATTGTATACAAAAAATTTAAATAACTAAAATTAAAATAAAATTAAAAATCCCGAGGCCCCCCCACAAAACAGCGAGGCAGTTTTAATTGATTCCTGAGGCAACTTTATTCCCGCGGAATCCAGGTTTTCATCTCACCAGTTTACGTTACTGAGTCACGCAGGACGTAGGCTACGAATAGCCTAGGCTAAATTCGTAAGAGAAAGCTGCAAAAATGAAGCGGACGCACATTAGTGGGCTGTTGAAATGCATGTGTCTCACGCCCAATGCGTGAGACTTGAGAGCCCTGATATAGCTAAGTAAAAAAAAAGGGAGTAATGCAAATAATGCAGCTGCGACGACCAATGTTGTTGAGAGTGAGAGCCACACGAAGCAGTTAGCACTGGGTCGGGTGTCGCTAGCAGCACTGAGGCAAACATGGGGGACAGCAACAGAGAGACAGACAACAGGAGAGGAGAGCAACAGAGAGACAGACAACAGGAGAGGAGAGCAACAGAGAGACAGACAACAGGAGAGGAGAGCAACAGAGAGACAGACAACAGGAGAGGACAGCAACAGAGAGACAGACAACAGGACAGCAACAGAGAGACAGACAACAGGACAGCAACAGAGAGACAGACAACAGGACAGCAACAGAGAGACAGACAACAGGAGAGGAGAGCAATAGAGACAGAACTGAGGTGAGGTGAGCAACAGAGATAGTTCAGGATGATAACAAACAGTTCAGTATGACAGAGACAACTAATAGAAAGACAACTGTATGATTATAGAGTTTACATGTTCAAGGAAATATTGTATGATAATAGAAAGGTACACTTTAATTTAATTTAATTTTCGTTCATGTTAAAGAAAAGATGACCAGCAGCTCAGGCAGTATACTTTACTTTAATTTAATTAATTGATTCATGTTAAAGGAAAAATATTATGAATATAAAAAAATGAATACCGTAGTCTTTCTTTCTTTCCCTAAAAAAGAACCCATTAAGGTTTGACATGGCATTCTCTCTCTCTCTTTCTTTCTCTCTCTCTCTCTCTCTGCTGAGGGACCACTTGCTATTCAAGTATAGCCTACTCCTAAGTTTTTTCTGTTGTCCTCACAGAACGGCCTTGCTTTTTCTTCATGTGCTTTATGCCAATAACATACTCCATTGGGATATGTGTGTTTCTGGTCATAGGTTCTGGTTGGTGTAGTTGTAGCTTATCATTTTTGGTGTAGGTAGGAGCCCGAACAATGACTCAAGCCCAGGGGCCCCCACCCCGCCACTCTTCTGTTAACATTAGGTGTACTCTGCTAACAAAGACTATTCCAGTTGATTTGTCAGTTGTTGTGCATCATATTTTTGTTGTGTTTGCAGTTTGCCCTTTAATACAAGTTATATATATATTCTCATGCTAAAATCGACTGTAAATCCAGATTTTAAAGTTGATATTCTTCCCCGTGGAGCATGCCCCCATAACCTGTGCCCCACCCAACATTTGTATCACCAGCCGCCACTGTCTAGTACTATCTAGTATTATCAGTATGTAGCACCGTTACTATGACACTGAGCCCTGACCTGTGAGGATCTCCTTGCGGATCTTGAAGGTGTCCAGTATGGGCGTGGTGATGCCAGTCATGGTGCCAATCATGCTGCCCAGCCCCAGGTTGATGAGCATGAAGAAGAACATGACGGACCAGACTGGAGACCATGGAAAATGGGTCATGGCCTCTGTGAAGGCTATGAAGGCCAGACCGGTTCCCTGGACCGCCTTGACGAGGGAAGAAAAGGAGAAAAAGAGAGAAAGGAGAAAAATAGATGTCATTTTCAATCTGCCTTAATTTCACTTCACATTATGAGGTGACCTTTGGTTATCTGAAAGTAGTAGTAAATCATGTTAGATATACTGTGTGCTGATAAAAAATGTAAAGTAAATTGCAAAAGCAAGGGACCTTGTTGAGTTCGTCCTCCAATAAACAGGGCCCCAGCCCCAGCTGATCGAAGCTGTCCTCCTTTATGGTCTTGATGACTCCATACATCTCAGTGTAGTCTGAGGACGACAGGTGGGAGAAGTTGACGTGGGGAGGGATGAGCTCTCGGCTCAGTACACCAGTGTTCAGGTAGCCCAGGATCTTTTCTGCATTCCTGGACAGTATCAGGGGGAACAGAGGAGTGGAAGTGATTGCAGAGAGATACTACTACAATAACATTTGGAAGCCAATGTTTGGTTGAAAATAAATTATTTGTGACACAGTCTGATCATTTGATAATTTCAGCGTTGTTGAAAATCAATTAAATCAATGATTGCATAGTTATCTATCACTGCCATTCTTTCATTTATATCATGTTCTTATATCACTATTTGCCCATTTGATTGGATGCTAAACTGCATTTTGTTGTATAGTACTTGTACTCTGCGATGACAATAAAGTTACATTTATCTAATCTAATTTAATCTAATCTAATCTAATTAGCTATTTTATTTCATGAACATAGTAGTAATTCGTAAAAATGTTGTGTTGGTAACAGTGGGCAATCATTTTAAATGTACTGTGTTCTATTTTTATTACAGCTTTGATGCCCAGATGGGATGGGATGGGACCACTACATGCATTATGGACTATAATGATAAATGCATACACACAGACAGATTGTTTCAGATTGCAATGTATGACACATCATTTGAAAGCTTAAATGCTAAATTTACAACGGCCTCTCATTCACTCATTCACCCATTCATACACACATTCATACACCAATGGCGGCAAGCTACCATTCAAGGCGCCGGCCCGCTCACTGGGAGCAATTAGGGGTTCAGTGTCTTGCCCAAGGACACTTCGACATGTGGCTAGCCAGGGCTCGAACCGCTGATCTGCCAACCTTGCGATCATTAGACGGCGGCTCTACCTCCTGCGCCACAGCCGCCCCCAGCTTACAACCTTCCCTCCAATCTGAAACTGAAAAATTACCTTGCCCTATTTGGGGACTTTTTCATCAGACCCTGTCACATATTTGATAAAGCCTAAATCAAGAGAATTTAATGATTATTTAAGTTCTTCAATATGGCAACAAAACCAATGAAGGCTGTGTGTAGGCCTACTGGCTGAGTGTACAGCAGATGTACTCACTCTACAACACATTTCTCATTCATGATGTTGGCCTTGAAGCCCAGCACAGCAAACACCACCAGTGTGGCCAGGATGGAGGTGATGAAGTTGATGATGGAGACCAGTGCCGCATCAAAGTGGCAGTTGTTGTCACGCTTGTTGTAGCTGGAGAAGGCGATGACACCTCCGAAGCCAAGGCCCAGGGCGAAGAAGACCTGGGTGGCTGCCTCCCTCCACACCTGGGGCTCCAGCATCTTTTCCAACTGGACAGGAAAGGTATATATCAGGGCTATACTCACACTATCGCAAATTCTTGCTCTGGGATAAACCCTTGACTTTGATTACTGTAGGAACTGTCAACTGCTTTGTATACTTATGTGATAATAACCTAAATGAAATAGAGCATGATACATAGTGATTTCAATTAAGATACAAGATCAAATTAACTAATCACTTCTATTCTGACAATTGCACATACTTCATACTGCACATACCCTTGCATTTCCATTTACCATAGGAATCTTTAGTTGTATTACCCAGTGGAAAGACACACTCTAGCATGTACCCCAGTCAGCCATGAGATGGAGACAATAACCACACTTTCAATCTAATAATAACAGTCTTATACACTTTTGTCCCACAATTGTGCTGCACAAAGGTCTAAAATGAACGATTCAGCACTGAGGTTCTGAATTCATTAAACAGTTAAGTGTATGTTTGAGTGTATGTCATAGACAACATATATCACAACTGTATCTATCCACCTATCCATGGATGAGGATCAAAACAAGTTTGGTAGCCTGCCTGACTGTCTGATTGTAAGCATAATGAGATACAGTCTGAGATCAAATATTTTTGGCTGGGCTCCTCTCACCTTGGGGGTGAACATGTGAGCGATTCCATCCACGGCACCTTTGAGGAGCAGGCCACGCACCAGGAAACAGAAGAGCACCACATAAGGGAAGAGGGAACTGAAGTACATCACCTGAAAGGAGGGAGAGAACAGTTACCATGGACACCGCAGGGCTGCAGCTTTGCAAGGGAGAAGGACCACACTGTACTGTAATCCCTCAAACACACACACACACACGCGCATGCATGCACGCAGGCGTACGCACTACGCAGGCATGCAGACACACACGCACATGCACACACACACACACACACACACACACACACACACACACACACACAGAAAGATCAATTGCAAAACAAAGCCATGTTACAAATGTGGAGGGGAATCTTTTATGTTTGGAGAGCGGATAAGGAATCTCTTCCTCAGGCATTTCTGTGAATTGCTTTAGTATTGCTACCATAATTGGATTACTAAATTCCATGTTTAAAAGTGTGTCAGAGCTTGGAAATCTCTCTTATGCATTTGCTATTGAAAAATGTGGGTTGAATGTGTTGCGCTCCATGACTCACTATTTGGATGGAGATGAAAGGACATTGTCATAGTTATGGCCAGTCAACACATTTTTCATCTAAATGGTGCCTTGAATGTGAAAATATAACCATATCCATTGTCCATGCTTCTTTTCCCCATAACATAAGACATGAATAGTCAAGAAACACTAGTAGGGAAACCTGACCTTTTACACCATAATGTAACAGCAGCTGGTGAAAGCGGGAACAAGTCGGCAACGAATTGAAAATCAATGACACACTTTCTAGTCAAGCCAAAACATTGCAATGCAATGGATTTGGTGAGTAATCCCTACTACTCTACACTCACTAGGTAGTAGTGGGGATTACTCACCGAATCCATTGCATTGCAATATTTTGGCTTGACTAGCGAGTGTGTCATTGATTTTCAGATTATTTTTTTTAAGTTGAAATGTATTTACATTTTTCTGAATAAAAGTCTGAACATTTCATTGGTTGCCGACTTGTTCCCGTTTTCACCAGCTGCTGTCACATATGACCCATTAGTAGTTATAAAAAAATTCAGAGAAAATGAAATGAACATGACATGAGAGGATGTGCATTAGTTGTAGAAACATACTTGGGAAGTCTGTCTGGCTATGTTGTGTCTGTTGTGGAGGTTAAATACACTTTTATTTTTATCCTAGAAATTGACAATAAAGCTTTTGAACTTGAACTGTCTCGAACTGTCTTGAACTGTCTTGAACTGTCTCTTTGCCCAGGAGACTCCTCACTTTGCCAGAGGACTGGATGCCCCTGATGACAGCCAGACAGACGATGAACCAGGCAGCAAACAGGGATATGGTCATCTTCCAGTTGAGACCACCAGTATCATCGATGCTGCTGGTGATGTTGAGGGTCTGGCGATACCAGAAATATGTTGTGGCCGAGCTCTTATCACACTCTGGCTCCACAACTAAGAGAAGAGAAAAGAGAAAATAAAATACACGGAATAAATAAACAAAGTTGCTAGCACACATGTGTGGTTTATTTGTGGGATAGAAAAGGCCTGACCACACCAAGTGAAAAACTGAGCAAATGATTTAATACAATTTGAGCTAAATCCAATTGCATTCCTGACCGCATTCACGATCAGTGGGCAGTGGGAGAAACTAAATGCTAACGTGAGATGAGGCCACTGTGATCGGTTTGATCTGGTATGTGCCGCTGTCAATTACTGAGGCTGCTGCCAGCTGCAGGGCATTCTGGAACTGGAACAGCACTGCCACGGTCATACCTTCTGACAGCAGGCACTATCAGAGCTGCCCCCTCTGATAAGGCAGAGGGCTATCCCAGCACTGCAGTCAGCAGAAAGCCAGCTGTTTACTATAGGAGATAGCACAGGCTGACCAACTGTTCTGGACTACACAGGCACCAAGAAGAAGGATGTTTAGGAGGAGGGGGTATTATACTGTACCACTGTACTGCACCATGCTATAATTTGCTTTGCTGTGTGTGTTTATGCGTGTGTTTATGTGTGTTTTGCACTCACTGGCTTCGGTTCCATTCCTCCTGATGGGGCATTCAGCCCAGGGCAGAGGGTACTGAAACGACTGGAAGAAGTAGAAGATGCTCCAGCCGATGATAACGTTGTAGTAAAGGCCCACAAAACCACAAACCTGGAAGGGAAAAGAGACAGTTGTTTATTCTTCGGAATACTACCTACCTTTCTAACACAGACACGGACACACACAGACACAGACACCTTTCTAAACACAGACACTAAGCCACAAAGGTTACTCAAGTCGTAGTTCTGAAGGCCCTCTTGTCTGCGTTTGCTTAGACGTTGAGCACACAGCTGACTGAGGGTCGATGAATTATTGAAGTGAGTTCTTTCAGCGAGAAGCCTGTGTCAGGCCTCTCTCTGTAGGCGTATTTATAGCTGCTGAGCAGAGCTCCCTTTACTGTGCCACTTCTAGCCTGCCTCACGCCTCACTGCTTCAGGCTGGGGCTCAGACTGAATACTGCTGACGGCAGACACACTGCTGCTCTCAGTCACTGCTGCTGCTGGACAGGACAGGACATGGGCCAGAGGGGGTAGTGACAGTGTTGTGACGTGACAGATGCTAGTGGCTGGTGCTAACCTTTTCATGAATCTGCATTTGAACTGTGTTATAGGCAGGCCTTGGGAATTAAGGAGTACCGACCATAGGCTTTGAACATGTCTCCCAGATAACATGTGATGGTGAGAGAATCGTAGATCTGTACTGTGTAAGAGCTTGTGTACAGGTAGATGTTGTACTCACCATCAGACTGGACACCCCGATGCCCCCTAGCTGTGGGTAGACGTAGTTCCAAACCCCAATGCTCCCACGCCGGATCCTCTGGCCCACTGCCAGCTCAAGGAAGAAGAGAGGAATGCCGATGAGGATAAGGAGGATGGAGTATGGGACCAGGTACGCACCTGAGGTAGGGGGAGGGGAAGGGGAAGTGGGTGAGGCAAAGAGAGGCAAATAAAAGTCAACAACAGCTCCTTTAGATGAAAGGAATATTTACATGCTGGTTGTACAATATGAAACAGTCATCTTACATGGAATCAATTCATCATTCACTGTACAATGCGAATTCAACACCAATTTCTTGGAAACTTCTAATCCCAGTTTCTATTGCAGTTCACTGTATCCTGTCTCTCTGTCATCCACTTTGTCCAAATTGCACTGCGCACCCCCTAGCTACCTTTTAGCGCTATTGACTGAACGCAACAAGAGCATCATCATGCTCTCAGACACAACAAGGCACACGGTTGACACTGCAACATGACGTCAGGATGAGGCACCATGGTGACAGGAGGAGATTTCAGCCGGACAGGACCAGTTCACCAGACGGCCAACTCGCACCTGCTGCTATTTCCAGGCAGAGAATAAATCACTCTAATAACACATCTGGGAGGCCTGGTGGGCGGATCAAAAAACTGTGAATGTCCCTTAGGTTGCTCTTCGGGCTGAGGTACACAAGCAATACACTTTACACTACAAAGGAACACAATGATCTTGATTTAGGGCTTATCATATGGAGGTCTTTGGTGTCAGACCGAGCACTATAATGAGAACTGTAATACTGTGAAGCCTTTGTTCCATGTAATTTCTGCTGGCCTTTGATTAGAAGAAAATTGCATCTAGTTGAATAGGACAGTAAAGAGAAAGAGGATGTTGGGAGAGAGAAAGAGAGGGAGAGAGAGAGAGAGAGAAAGAGAGAGAGAGAAAGGAGAGAGAGAGAGAGAGAGAGAGAGAGAGAGAGAGAGAGAGAGAGAGAGAGAGAGAGAGAGAGAGAGAGAGAGAGAGAGAGAGAGAGAGAGAGAGAGAGAGAGAGAGAGACGGCTGGGTTATCAATGATAATCAAACTGCATCACTAGATCAAATCTGGACTTGAGGCTATGGGCCACCATGGTGTCAGGTTTCACACCCACCAGTGCATGCACTCGCTCACTCATGCACACAGACATGCTCATGTGAAGGAGTACAGACACACACACACACACACACACACACACACACACACACACACACACACACACACACAAACACACCACCTGTGGTGTTTCATTTATCCACCTAGTATTTTCATCTGAGTATATTACATTACCTTCACACAGAGAAACCCACACCTCCCACGCAATGTAAACTGACAGTCAGTGTTTTGAGAACACACACAACCAGAGCTATTTAATTTCCTATATTTGATTAACAACATTTAAGCCAACCCTGGGGGAGTGCAGCGCATCAGCGCAAATATCAGGGCGGTAAGCCAGATAAAAGAGAGAGAGACAGACACAGAAATAAAAAGTAAGATAGAAGCTCACAATCCGTGAACCACCGTGTGATGCTGTTGATGGCACAGGCAGTCAATGTACTGTAGGTAGAGACATACAGACAGATAGCAGCACTCCAGCGCCCATGATCACCTGAGTTATTATGTTATAGAACCTGTCATCACTTATCATTATCATATTACGGTATGTAGCAAAATGAAATGAAACACTTCTTACCGATAATGGAAAATAAACTAATAAGATGTGCTACGTTATACTCATGCATCACAATTTGACTTGAGTCTGAATTTCTGTGTTTTCAACTCACTTTATGATGCTGGCAGGCAACATAAGGTTAGATGAGAAATGGTGGGATGATGGGAATGATGGTAAATTTCTAGATTGTGGAGACATTGTTCTGGCAGACTGTATGAAGGTTAAATTGCAGGTGTCTATATGCTGTCCTCTTGTGTGGCACGCTGTGGCTGGGGGATATCCGTAGGTGAGCCTTGTTTACATGTTGTTAGGGACAATGTGGAGAAGCAAAATACATGTCCATTTGATCTCAATGGTATACACATGGGACTGTGTTGGCATTCTCATATTAAATTGGATATACTGCAGTTACTTCTACAGTAATCTACTAAGATTGTCCCAGAAATTTAAAAAAAAAGGGCACATTTTCATTCAGGAAATGGTGGCTAAACGAACTTGAGTGGCAGATTAATTTCCTTGTAATGGGATGGAAATGCAATTTGCTTAGACAATGAAGCTGTTGACAGGCTGGCTGGCCAAGAACAACAGCCAACAATTTCAACCTCGAACCACACAGCAACTGCAAAAACAGTTCAATTTGGCCCCTACAATCTAGAAATTCACTCTCCCTGTTCCTCTCCAAACCCCCAAGAGACCTACCTCCTCCGTTCTTCTGACACAGGTAGGGGAACCTCCACACGTTGCCCAGGCCTACAGAGAAGCCCACCTGTGCCAGGATGTACTGCAGCTTGCTGTTCCAGGCGGGGCGCCCCTCCTCGTCTGGGTCCGGGGAGGGCAGTAGGCCCTTGCCCTTGGGGGGCACAGGGCCCCCAGGGCTCAGGCTCATGCTCATCTGACTGGTCTTATAGTCCAGAGGCTCCTCCAGAGCCAGCAGATCGGCCACAGATTCAGTGACGGGCTCATTGCTGTGCTCCCGCTGGGTCACCTTGCTGTTCTTAGGCATTGTTGGGACTCTCTAACAGCAGTGGGGGAATGCAAGAAGGGGCAGTGCCAGAAGGGGTGACGGGCTATAGTAAGGGGTGGGAGGAAGAAAGGAGCTGGAGGGAGATTAAGGGTCTAAGAGTCTATAGACCTGTGAAGGGGAAAGTGGCCTTTGACCTGAGCCTGTGAAGAGAAAGATTAAGAGATTGTTTGAGATTGTTCACAAAAGGCCTGTGAGCTGTATATACAGTAAGATGCAGTATTGGTCTTAGATAGTTAATCAAAATATATGGTAAGAATCCAATGATGTCATGGTTCATGTTGAAGCTTGGTTGAGCTGGTTTGGATTAATGATTTTATGATTGGTCATGATTAATAGCCATGAGTATGAATGAATGAATGAATGAATGAATGGTCTTTATTTGTCATTGCTATAGTACAGGTACCAAACAACGAAATTTGGGAGATTGGGGTACAGTGGAAATTCTGATGTGGAAGGATTTGAAACCTTATTTATTCCCTCACTCACAACTTTGAAATCACATGATGAAAGATGACACATAAAAGCAGGCAGGCATAGGCAGGCCATTTTCCAGCTACATCTCAAGTAGTGTCAAGTACAGTCAACTGAGGCCAGGATATTCAGAGGTCTGAGGACAAGACAAACTCCAGTCGGTGTGTTACTCCTATCAAGCTAACATTATCTGGGAGCCCTAGATCAAAGTTTACATATTTCTGTAGGCCATTTTATCACAGGAAAAGAGAGAATTATATGATATTATAAGGCACATTACAAACTGAGCACTATGGAAATGTGATTTCTGGGTTTCTTTGTGTAGTAACTGGCCTTGGAGGAAAAAAGTCTCTGGGTGTAGTCAAATCTAATGTTATAGTAAAAAAAAATCCATACTACAATAAGCTCAGCAGCAACGATACAAACTCACTGTCTACACTCCAGCTTCTGCTTTTTCTGTGTCATCCAAATGTATTGACTCACAGCTGAGTGCTTTTGCATTTATTGGCTGTATTATGCCTGCCTCATGGTAATAAGGAGATTTGTCAGGGAATGTCTGACTCTTCCACTACTTCAATCACCTCCCTGTGTAACTGTGTATGAGTGCACATTTATGGAGGGAGGCTTTCTGCAAAGTCCTCTAATCCTGCGAGCTGATCAGTAGCCCCTTCCTCAGAGGGCTGTTGGTTTAGCCCTAACAGAGAGAGGCTGTGCTAGGCACTACAAAATATGAACAGCAGCTAGGCTGCTGCTCTACTGCCCACACCAAAACACAGCTGACTTCAACATCAGAAACAAATAGTGAAATGTACAGTATATGTATGTGAAAGCAATAGCACCACTAGTGTAACCTGTCTTGTCTTACCTGTACTATTGCTACCTTATCTTGTACTATGCCTATTCTTTTTTGTCACTCCTGTACGACTGACACTTTTTTATTTTGAATTATGCTTGAATTATTATGCCCTATGTCTTGTGCTGCAATGCAATGTCAGGATCCGAAGCCTAAGAATTTTACTCTGTTACACTTGCGTAATATATCGTAACAATAAACTTGAAACTTGCTACGAAATGAAGAGTGAAGTCAATCTGCTGCTTGCGCATGGGGCATGTTGTAAGTAAAATATTACTTTGAAATTAACTTTCTGGGAGCACTTCGTAGCGTTGCACACTAAGGCGTCAGCCATGTAATCGCAGGGTCCGATTGCAGGGTTCGATTCCGGCTGTCGACATATCCTGCATGTCATCCCTCCTCCTTTTCACCCATCCTTCCTGTCAATCTCTGCTGTCTCTATCCCGTTATAGCAGATTTAATTAAATAATAATAATAATAATAACTTTCTGAGCTCTTGTAGTGGCTGGCTAAAGATGTGACTTTGGATAACGGATAAAGCTAAGTAGAAGCCAAAGCTGTGAGGGTCAAAAGACGAGTTGGAAAGCTGAGATCCCATGTGTGGTGACTTCTTAAGAAAGCGCCTGGCCAGCTCCCACCCAGAAGCCACCCCAACTGCACGAACATCACATTCCTCAGTAACGACAATCTCCTACAGTCACGACATCATGAAACCAACCTTAGCCAGCAGCTCTCACAGACCCAGTTCTCAATAACACCTCCATCACAGCACCTCACACCTCTAAACAGTGAGTCAACATCACCATACCCTAACTGTTGTAATTGATGTTTTAAACAAAATACAGCCACTGTGCCTCATATAAATACAGCCACTGAGCCTCATTTAAATGGTTAGAGTGGTGTGGCCTGGGGGGAAGAGAACACCTAACTTTATTTGTGGCCTACTTTTGGGGAACATAATGCAAATCATGTGTGATTCACTATTGTGCTCTAGGAAGTCTGAGACTGGAGACAGGGGAGACAGATAGCATCATGGGGCACTCAGACGACTGTCTGTCACTATAATGTTGATCTTTTATTAGTAATTAACCTCTTATCCTCCAATACATCACTACTGGTGCTTTTTACATGACGCGGAAGTTATTGAATTCATGTCAATGCTACACATCACCAATATTCCATCCCTCCCAAGAGAAGTTGCTGTGGATAAAATTACTGTCCAGGTTTTCCCTTGATGATATGCTTCAGTTTTATCTAGTGAGGTTGCTAGGCAATGGTTCCCCCTGCTAAATTGAAATCATATGCCTGCAGCATCAGTGGTACCCTACCTCTCCACCTCAAATAGACTGACATCCACTCAAATAAAATAATAACATGGAGTTGTATTGATGTTGAGGTGCACCAAAGACACATTATATCGTAGTGTAGCAAAGGTGTAGACTCAAGATCACATGCAATCCGCAAGCATTGTATTACATTGTAATATGAACAATTTGAAATATACAGGTCTAAAATATATGATTCATGATACTAGGCTATTCCAGAAGCAATATGTAAGGCCTAGGCATTATTGCTTCCAACAGAACAAGCCATATGCGTGGATGAAGCCTGTCTTGTCACGAATCGTTGTCAAGGTCAAAGAAAGCAATTCAGAGAAGACACCCAACATATCGCCAATTAAAGACAGAGCATTGTATTTCCCTGGGACGCTCGATACGTGACAAAGGTTTGACATGAAAGACGCCGGCGCGCATCGTAATAGAATCAACCTCCGAGTCCGAACCCCCTGCACCGTTGACCGCTGTCAACGCAGATTCTGGTGGTAACCTATAGCCAACACGTTTTATTGACAGGTGACACGGTGAGAATTGACGCTCAATCTTCAAGAATAAAAACAATTATCAGATTAATTCTGTAGATAGGCTATGTCATAAACCATGCTATCGCGTAAATTCCTGTATGGAAACATTGATGATTGGTATGATTTCATACTAACATAATGCTATAAATTAGAATGCATTCTTACCTTATCGGAGATAAAGACAGTATAACAGCAAATGGCTTTATTTAAAAACGCAAACCCCGCACATTAGTAAGGCAAATCTATCTTCATTCAGGCACTAAGCTTCGAACACAGCATCTCTGCGCACCGGAGATGCGAAATCACCCACTCGGTTGAAACTGAAGTGGTGTGAGTGTTGTGAAGTCCGACGCAAGACGTCGACGGTTGGAATTGGCAGCTTTTATCACCGATTAACGCGAACTTTTACTGACATACGAAACTCGTTTCTCAATTGAACACTGATATTTTCTATACGCTCTGACGTCGCATTGGCCCGGGTTTTCCACGTGGTTATGGTTTGGGCATAACACTCCCCATACCATGCAAAATGTACTATGGTTAAATCACGAAGCATGGCGCAAGTTTGAGTCACCCACCCTTACTCACGTCAGCAGATGTTGTTAATTTAGCCTATTTTAAAGCATCTGCAGAATTTGACGGGAAATAGTAGGCCTACAGGTGCGTATTGCTTGTTTAGTCCCATAAGGTTTTGGTTTGTTTAGCTGTTGCGCAGCTGGGTGAAGTGGGGCAAAAGGTGAATGACAGGTAGGCACATTGTGGGATTATGCACCTGTCCGATGTGTTTAACAAACCTTTCCAAATAGATGTTCCATTACATCTGCTTATGCTCCAAAAACAACTGATTCAACAATAATTATCATCCTTATTACACAGGTCATGCATACTGAGAGACTTACAAAAACATACATCGCTTGATTTGCTTGATATCAAAGGCTACCTTCCAGACCATTTGTGGCACAATATTTTTTGTCTGTGACATCAGGGATTTTTTTCTGTCCTTGGTTCTATTGAATCCTTCTGGAAAACAACAAACAGGATATCCAAGATGTGCAGACTGCTGAAACAGAGCATGTTGAGTAAAAAAACCTGCTTGTTAGATTATAGCTGAAAAGACTGAGGTAATTTGCTAATATTTGAGCTGTTTAATGAAATCCTACAGAAATAAGATTGGGCTACACACTGTTGTTGAATGCTCTTCAACGTTGTGTTATACCTGTGTAATTAGTACATGTAGTATTTTGTTTCTGAGCAGTATTAAACATGTTTTTCCTTATTCCCGATCAAATTGCCAAAATGTCTTTACCATTGGTGAAAATGACAATGGAACATCCATGTGGGGCTCCAACCCACACCATAGCCTCAGGCAAGGTAGCAACCTTAGTCGTCTTGTTCTCTCTGTTCATCACGAGGCAGCGTGTGGATGAACACACACACTCACACACACACACACACACACACACACACACACGCACACACACACACACACACACACACACACACACACACACACACACACACGCACACACACACACACACACACACACACACACACACACACACACACACACACACGCTCACTCATGCAGTGAAAGCTTGCTGCCTGCTTCCATTCCCTCATGTGACTCACTTTCCATTGGCTTACTGCTGGGAGCAGTTGCTATGGAAACCGTAGATCATATGATAGTTACTCACTCTAGCTTTTTCTTTTTTCTTTTTAGCACCTACTGGCTTTCTAGGCTTTTGCAGCAATGCTACCAATGAGATCTATGAGGTTAACCTGGTATCACACTAAGTGATGACTGAATGAAATCCCTGTCTGTTCCACGAATTGTGTAAAACACGATGATGTCGTAGGGTAATTGTCTTAATTATCACTGGACTTTACATATAGCAGAAAACAATAGGTTTATGACATGGAAACAAATCTGCTGCAGTATTGCTCACCCATATTAGCAGACCTTACCACTGTTTATTGATCTCAAAACAACAACAAGATGGATCATGTGAAGAAAAATAGCCTAAATGAGGAGCCCGAACACTGCAGAGATATTGTATCTTTCAAATATAATCAAAACCACGTCACATTTACTATATGCTATTATCTAATCGGACAAATGTTAACACAGAGGACATCAGATTGCTCAGATTTCTAATGAGCACCACTGATGTGATGACCAGTGATGGCCTGAGCCATATTGACCTTGAATGTGATGAATGCTGTTACTCGCCCCCAACCCCCACTCGCCCCCCCCCCCCCCCCCCACCAACCCCACCCCACCTCCCCTTACTGGATTGGTGCAGTCCTTACCCCGTCAATGCACACTGACACTCACAGGTTGTGACGCAGGAGTTGTAGATGGAGACTGGGGGGCGGGGGGGAGGGGGGGGGGATTCCATGTCTAGAGAGAATAGAGAGACTGCAGACCCAAGGGAAGATACCGGTACTGTATATAAACATGATTATGGCTAGAAGTTTTCCACACTCCCTTCCCAGAAGTCTCTCCCTCTCCTCTGCACACTCACAACCTTGTGAGATCAGTGATAAAGACTAGTGTAATGTTTCAGCTGGGATTAGTTATCCATGGTACATCTCCCCAACCTCAGTTATCTAAGATAAGTATCATTGTATTATAATAGTAATGCGGAGAGAAACCGCAGTGCCCTCAGTCAGTGAAGTATTTGGACTTCTTTCGACTCTACACTCCAAAAGATCTTATGCCCTGAAAAACTCTATATGTTTTGGATCATTGTTTTACTGTGTTGATGATGTAGCACCATCCAATGAATTTAGAGGCATTTGCTTGCACTCAAGCAGACGAGATGTTAGCTAGTGGCAGCTATGCCCAAACCTAACACCCTGCACAATGTTTCACAGTTGAGGTGATATGCTGTATTGGGCAGATCCTTTTTTCTTAAATGTTTCCTCTTGCAATCACTCTGGTTGATAATATTAATTGATTGGCAGATACTCCATGATAATATTCATCATATCTATCCGCAATACCTTTTTCCAGACCTCTGCAGGCTAGTACTTTTTAGCCAACTCTAACCTCACCATCCTTTTTGAGGATAACTAGGTTTGCACCTTGCAGTGTGCAAGCGTCTGTTGTTTGGCTGGTGACATACTCTGTGGATGGTTGTCTCTGCCATATTCACGCCTACCTCCTGGAGAGTGTTCCTGATCTACAGGACCGTTTTTTCTGAGCATTCTACAGTCATCCACTGTGCAAGTCTTCCTAGGCTTATCAGCCTGTTTGTGACTGCTGAGCTCACCAGTGTTTTTTTTTCTTTTTTAAGGATGTTCCAAACTGTTGGTTTTGGCTATGTTTCTGATAATAATGGCTTCCTTGACTTTCATTGACACCTGTTGAAGACAGACACCAATAGCAAACTCCAAAGGCAAATCCAAAGCCTATAATCAATTCTACACATTGACAGCCCTCTTATGCCTGCACAAGTGATGTGATGAAACACACCTGACTTACCAGAAACTCCTGTCAAGCTAATTGTTCCATTACTTGTGGGTACCCTAAAATAGAGGGACTATGCACTGTTTACTGTTGTAATTTCTGAATGGTGTATGAATCAATGTACACAAATGCCATCAAATAAAAGGTGTTGAGCCTAAATCCAAGGTGTTGAGCCAAAAGAAGAAATAATGCTTCACTCACATGCTGTGATATGAACAGTGTCAGGGAGAACCTCTAGCTAGTGTCAGGGAGGAGTTACGTAATACAGGGAGCAGGCAAGGATGGGTTGATGCTAAGGGAGGAAAGGGGAAGTGGACTGGTGCTATGCAGGAAGAGAGTATGGTTATACTACATCACTGACAATTCTGGAGGGGCACAAAGGGAATCTGTGAAGGAGAGAAATTATCAGCGAGAGAGACCTCACAAACAGTACACACTACCAGACGAACTAAGCTATGCTTTATGGGTTTTGAGAGGTGGCAGTTTGTCCCTGACGCTAGAAGCAAAAATAGAATGTATTATATCCTGTCAGAGGATGACGTCATCTCATCACTCAGGATCTTAATACTAATTTTGTCACAGTGCTACAAAAGCCTTGGTGTGTGGATATTTCTATTCTTTTGATTTCTCATCCTTCTATCACTGACTTTTTAATATCCTCTATTAAAAAAGTGATTTTCCATGTAGATTAGAGAGAATTGTGGTGCATAGTGGTTTTGAAAATCTGTTTTACATTTTAACTGGACTTGCTTACTCATTGGTGCCAATGGAGAATACATATTGCACTGTAGACCTCTAGTGCCATATCCGTTATGTGCCCTGCATTATGTATGTGTGTGAGTGTGTGTGTGTGTGTGTGTGTGTGTGTGTGTGTGTGTGTGTGTTTGTGTGTTTGTGTGTGTGTGTGTGTGTGTGTGTGTGTGTGCGCGTGCGCGTGCGTGCGTGCGTGTGTGTGTGTGTGTGTGCGCGTGTGTGCGTGTGTGTGGGTGGAGGGAGGCCAGGGGTGGAACAGTTAATGTTTGTCTCAAGCATATCATGTAATTTCACTGGAATGACAACACCGTGTAAAGGCTGAGTAAATAAAATGGATTTGATAGCGTATTGATGGTCAGTGTTGTTGATTGATTGGTCAGTGTTGTTGATTGATTGGTCGGCCAACCAGTGTTGTTGACCAGCCATTTATTAATTCAGAATTTAGACTATTTGACCTTGCTTGTTTGTTTATGAATTGTGTCATGCCCCGAGGGAGGAAGCAATGGCTTGTGAAATTAGCCAATATTCTTGTTTCTCTGGTGCCGATAATTGATTCACATTACCAGCTACAGCCCAATACTTTTTGCGAATTTCCTCCATGGATGCTTGGCTGCATTTCAAGGTCACAGTTATGAATGCAAAATGAACTGAAAGGGTTAAACTCCTACAGTGTTGCATGTGGGAGGTAGTTTTGTGGAAGCCAGTAAGTTGGCCTGTAGGCTTCACCAATGGACCAGATGGTTATTCAGAGCCCTGCTGAGGTTCATATACAGATATCTTTTGTATCTCCTGGGTTAAGAACCTTCTTGGTATGAGGGGTTGGGTAATGGTGCTTTATAGAGCTGTGTTTCACCTGCTCATCGTGTTATTTCAAACTCTATTTCCCGGTTAACCAGCCTTGTCCAGAGCAGATGTCTGTGCTAAGTGCTAGAGTGGGAAGGGGAATCGTTTCTTTGCAATAGAGGACTATTATCATTCTGTGCATTCAGAACAATGTTTTCAACAGTCTAAATACCACATGCCATTGCAAATCTATGTATTGCAAACACAGACTAATCTGACATTCCTATAAACCCTTCTCTCTTTACCTCTTTTTCTTTCCTTTTTCTCTCGAACAGCTGTGAGCAACTATGCACATAAATCCATGGATACCTAAATGCATTACAAGTGCACAATCCACAAATAGGAAAGAGGGATATGACTCATGCTTTAATTCCACACTTCTAATACTCAGGTGGACAGACTACACCTTCAGGGGGGTGAGTCCTCAGGATAGAACAGGTCTGTATTGATCAAGAAGACCAGGAGAACATCCTCAAGATCAACATCAGAGCTGCATAAGTGATTTAACACAATGGAAGCTGTATTTTCTGTGATTCATTATAATTCAGAGATATAGATTATAATCATATGAATCATTCAAACAACTGCTGTAATCAATAGCAAAATGTATATGTGTATATCTATATGACTAATTGCTTAATTTATTCATATTGATATTGATATTCAAATGATTTGTATGGACCTAAATTCTGTGAGGTTGCAGAATGAAGTGTGATATCTTAGTGTCCTCTAGTGGCAAAAATTGTAGTTGCACCTGACTAAATGCATTGGTTAATATAGTGAAACCCATTTAACACAGAAAAATTATTAGTATTTGAATGAAACTTGCATCAAAATGTGCGCATGTATGTGTATGTTGGCTGTAGAATGAGTGGTTATTCTGGGTTATTCTGTGGTGTCAAGCAGGCCTGGGCAAAATACATAATTTGTGTGTGTGTGGGGGGGGGGGACACTCCATGGAAGGCAAGCTAAATCAAGCACATCTCAAGTGTTGATGATGCTTAAAAGTAAATTCTATATGATGCAGTACATCAGAACATGAACACAATGCTCTATGGTAGATGCATATTTACTTACATCTTCCTATGTATAATTAGCAGCACAGCTAATCCTCTATCTTCCCTCCATCTTTCCCTGCTGTTGAGGCAGGCTTAAGTGTCTTGGTGAGATTTCTGTTAGAAAGAGATGACTTCACAGCCATCTGTACTGCAGCAAGGAGCTTCAGCCGACATGGCATTCACACAGAAAGCAATCCATGATCAAAACTCTGAAGACATAATGGGCAGATTAGTCTCCTACGCAATTTCACACATTGACTTTAAATGACTATTTCATCTTGTCATCTCTGACTTACTCATATGTGTTTGCATGCCGGTGACTGTCTGGTTTGAGGATTGTGTCAGTGCCTGTTTATATCTGCATGCCACCAAGCCTTAGCCACAGATGTGTTCATTGGTAACATGGCCAGCAGTCAGTGATAAATCCTACCTGGCGGTCTTTCAGCAGTGCCTGCACCAAACAGCTCTGTCTCTCTTTTTTTCTCTCACTCTCTCTCCCCACCCCCTCTCTCTTTCCTGTCATGGTGACAAAATGGTCCAGCCCTCACAGTCATAGCACTGTGGCCGTCATCGATTAACATGCTGTCTGTCTGTCTCTCTCTTTCTCTTTCTTGTTCTCTCTCTCTCTCTCTGTCCCTCCAGTCCTAGTGACAAACGACCCAGCCTGCTGTCATAGCACTGTAGCTGACATGCTCTCTCTCTTTATCTCTTTCTTACTGTATCTGTGTCTCTGTCTCTGTCTCTGTCTCTGTCTCTGTCTCTGTCTCTGTCTGTCTGTCTCTCCTTTTCCTTGATGGTTCTTTCCTTTCTTTGTCTATTTGCTCTTCACACCCAATTGCACTATTGATCTGAGAATGTGGGGTTGATGACGGCATGATGACTGTGTTGCACTGCTAATATCAACAGGTCCAGTGCCCTAGATACTTACCAGTCCTCTGTAGAAAGAAAGAGTACATAAACCCTTCTCAACTTAGACACTTCAAATGATTAGAAAGCAAATCAATGTCATTTCTGTCAGTCTTCATTAAAGGGACTAGACTTTGGGGGAGAAAGGCATCTTTTTTGTTACAATCAGCCACTAGGTCCATGAAAACTGGTCACAGCATGCCATTTCAACCATAAACAACTCCAGCTCCACTCGGCAGACTGAAGTGGCATGGGTCATAAAAGAAGTCGTGGTCTCTGGGTTTTGACATACAGTTCTGGGGTTCATAAAGGCTTAAGGCTGGCCATTAGAGGGAATCATTCCAGTCATATATTTCAGCACCAGCGCTCTCCTCTCGTCCATTGAAGTTGCACAGTAATAGCTAACTCCTGGGTCTTGCCCCTGACAGTAGAGAAAATAGATGATTATTATTCTAGGTTAAAGGTAATGGGCCATATTTCACATACTACAATACAGAGCCTCAGGTTGGAATCAAAGCTGTTTTCCATACATTGAGGGTTCCATGTATGGAAATCATTTGATTCGACTTACCAGATGAAATGTTACACTAAGGACTAACAGAGAATGCATAGCTGTACTGTAGCTGACTGCTGACCTAGAAGAAAGATGATTGTGAATATATTGTATTTTCCCCATTGGTTTTACACCAAGTCATAGATCGCTTGTTTAGAGATATTTCCGTGGTAACACGTCTTCCAGTCTGTGGCATCTGCTATCCCGCATGTGGTAGGTCAACCAGGTGATGAGACATTTATAGGATAGTTAGCGTCAATGGTCTGGCTGCTAAATGTAAGCAGACATTGACGTGACACCTTAATGTCACTGTCTGTAAATAGAGACATGGCTAGCCTCTGAGTTGTGATCACATGCATACAGGCAAAACCACAGCCCCACTGAATCCCCCTCTACAGAGAGGAGGTCCTGGTAATGGAACTGATGAGTGGAACCTTTTAGTAAACTGATCACATTCCATAGTAACACAATAGTATTTTGGGAATATACAGTATATAACACAGTAAAGCATTAGATGGTGTCACTTCAGTATTTTGGGGTAATTCTCAGGATGTCGATCTATATCCCCTATGCTGTCTATTGTTAGTGTCAAAACAAATGGATCGTTCAGGAAATGTAGTGTCATCAGAATGTTCAGGGATTTTTTTCTGAATCCAGCAGTGTGTAAAACAAAGATTATTCATTAGTTTGATGTTCAATAGATCTTACATTAACTGTAAATGATATATTATTTACTTTTCTATTTATATTCTATTTATATTATTATATATTATATTGTTTTTGCAGCTCTTCTGGAACACAGTGAAAATCCAGACACACCACAGTGCTGAGATTATTACTAATCCTGAAATTAATTCTCTCTGCATCTCCATTTACAGCCGGAAGCGAGTGTTTGTTTTGTCAAGGGTGTTTCAATACTAGAAAGCTCTAGTCATAATCTGGCAACCGTTGCAAATTAGATGTTGGAGAGGCAGACTCAACAAGCCATAACTGGGGCCATAGTCATAACTGGGGTCATAGGACTGAGTTGTGTCTGTCTATGCTGGTGATGGAGTTGGAGACTTGGATCACAAAGCTGTAGAGAAGTGTCAGGTAAGATACACACATACACACACACACAAACACACACACACACTCACGCATGCACGCACCGACACACACACACACACACAGACACACACACACACACACACACACACACACACACACACACATACTGTACACACTCACTCATGCAGTCTAAGCTTGCTGCCTGTTTCCATTCCCTCATGTGATATATAGTAGTATACAGTGTGCATATATGCATATATATACAGTATATAGACAAAGCTACTTCTCCCTCCAACAGGTCAAAG